>NW_005871115.1:2090945-2106651 GCF_000147115.1 Myotis lucifugus
CCCCCCCCCGCCTGCCTGGTCACCCCAATTGTCCTCCTCTGCTGGCCTGGTGCCCCCAACTGCTCCCCCTGCCGGCCTGGTTGCCCCTCATGGCCCCCCGCTGGCCTGGTCACCCCACAAAGCCTGCTGTTCAGTTGCTTGGTCATCCCTCACTAACCCCCTGCTGGCCTGGTCGCCCCATGCAACCTGCTTGTTCAGTCGTTTGGTCGTCCCTCGCTAACCCCCCTGCTGGCCTGGTCATAGGCAGCCATCTTGTGAGGGTGTGAGGGTTAATTTGCATACTAGGATTGTTGACTACAAGGGTCCAGGCACAAAAAAGTACACACAGTATTATTTCATTTATATGAAATTCAAGGACAAACAAAATGTGTCTACTATTGATAGACATCAAAATAGTGGTTATTTCAAGAAAAGAAGATGGTAATGATTGCAAAGGCACATGATAGAGCATTTGGGGTAAATGGAAAGATTTCTATGTCATCTGCTAGGAGGTAGTCACATAAGTGTGTGTGTGTGAATGTACATACATATGAATTTACTTTATTGTAAACATCTTATACCTCCTATTATGGACCAAATTGTGTCCCTCCCAAAATTCATATGCTGCAGTGTTAATCCTACTACCTCAGAATGTAACTGTTTTTGGAGATAGGGACTTTAAGGAGTCAATTATGGTTACCGTAAATGAGGTCTTATGTGTAGGCTGTAATCCAGTCTGACTAATATCCTTATTAGAATAGGATATCAAAGAGATACCAGGGTCATGTGTGTGCAGAGAAAACCCTGTGAAAGGTGGCAAAAGGGTAGCCCTTTGCAAGCCAAGGAGGCAGGCCTTAGGAGAAACCAGCCTGCTGGCACTTTGATCTTGGACGTCTAGCCTCCAAAACTGTGAGAAAATAAACTTCTGTTACTTAAGCCACTCAATCTGTGGTTTTTTGTTATGTCAGTCCAGGCAAACTAATACTACCCCCAAAATAGAAAATAATAGCTAATATTTTAGGTGTTTATTATATGCTCATTTAATTCTTTCAACAATACTATGAAATAAATACAATATTAACCTTATTTTACAGATAATACTTAAAAAGAATGAGTAACTTGACAAATCATAAAGCTAGTAAGATGCAATCGAGTGATTTGACTCCATCCTGCCTGACTCCAAAGTCCATATGTTTAATTCCTAGATTATATGTTTACTTTCTAGATTGTATTTCCAGATTATAATGCAGAGGGTTTTTTCTAACAGTTATCTAGCAGACAGCAGTGGTTGTGAAGAAATTTCCAGGAATGTTCTTGGACATGGGCACTGGGAAGGAGAAAATTCTAGAGCATGGGGCATTAGAATGAGTAATGGAAGAGTAGAGTTAAAAGGATCTCTAGTGTTGAGTCAGGAGGAGAGGTAACCTGGACTTCATCCTCTGAATTAGGTGTCAGCTACCGCAAAAAGGCTTTTCACACGTTTAAGTAGGTACTTGATTTACTTCATTCTATTTATGAATGTTTCCCACTGTGGACGAAAGGGGCCACATGCTAACCTGACAAGCTCAGGGTGTTAGGTTAGGTGGCTCAGGAGGCGGCATAGGAAATAAAGAGAGTCGATCAGAAAAGGAAGAAAGGAGAGGTTTTATTCTGCGTCCCCGGGCGACCCAGGAACCCCAAAGACAGGGCACGTGGATGGGCGCCAACAGGGAGGGGGGCGCTTTTTTATACTGAGGTTGGGTGAGGGGTGGGGACATGAGCTGAGGTATTCAGCTGAGGAAGTTCCCGCTGCAGAGGGTCAGCAGGGTATTCAGGAAGGAGTCAGTATCTGTGTGGGGGTTGTGTAGATTCCAGGGAGAAGCCGGTATCTGTGTCTGGCATGCTGATCTGTTTGAAATTCCAGGGAGAGTCCATTATCTCATCACATGTCTGCATGTATCCGATCCTGGGCTCTCTCCGACCTAACACAGGGAAGGCCTTCATGGCATTCTTGCAAACTCTTAAGACCTAAAGTAACCACAAGGATTGTCTAAAATTAAAACTTTAAAAGCAGTTATGGTAGGTAGTCGTGTCCTAGGACAGTATCTTCCCTGACAAGGTCAATCTTTACCTTAACTGAGCCTATTGTCTTTTTGCATCTACAATAACATACCCTTGAAATGTCAGAGTAACTTGTAACTGCGCTTTTTTCAGGACCCCTCAGGGCACAACCAAATTCCCTGGGTGCCAGGACAGATACCACAAATTCCTTCATTGTTATTGTTATCATGTTAATTGTTGACTGTTATTTATCCTGTACCCACCTAAGTAAAAGAAGTATGTGTCTATCATTTTACTCTTTATCCAACCCCAGAGGTCCCCCTCCCCCACCTTTGTTTTCTCTCACCTCTCTAATCTATCACCAATGTATTTCATGTAACCCATTTACCTCTCCTCCTTTGATTGTAATGTATAAAAATAGGTAGAAAAAACCCAAAAACCTACAACAACAAAACACCTTTCTCTGGAGCATTATCCTAATACATTGAGATTTTGCTTCCCGGCAATTGTTGACAGTTTGGTTCAAATAAACTCACAAAAATTCATTACAGGTTTGAATATTTTTACGCTAACACCACCATATCCCCAGACCCTGAACTCCTTGAAGTAGGTGTAACTGGAGAATCAATGAGTCCGTGCTGCCTGTCACTACTTGAGCCAATTAAGCAGAGAGAGGGTTGAATCATATATGAGCATTTATTCCAATACTGACGGCAGTATGGGAGATCAGCAGGTCATTCACAAAAGTCTGCTCTGCAGCCCACCATAAGCCAGCTGCTTAAATAAGGTAGGACAAGGATTACATGGGAAACCAGGGACCACAGGCCTGGGGAAGTAGGAGGCTGGCCTGGGACTCCATTGTTTGGGCAACAAGTTTGTTAATCTTTCCATGATAACACGCAGGTCTTGAATGAGAATGGACTGCATTCCAAGGTTGACTCCCAGGTCCCAGGGGCTTACAACTCTCAGCCAGGTCAGAATGCCCTTTCTTTAACCAACACAAGCCAATCATGGTTAACAGAGCATGATTAATATTTCCCATAATCATAGCTAGTCCCCAATATTCTATTTTTGCCCCAACACAAGGACTGTGCCTAGTTCCCATTCTTTTATATAAAATGGGACACTGAATGGACACTCAGCACATGTTAAATTAAATGGAAAGGACTGGCAGGTTCCCAAATGACTTTCCCCACTTAACACTTTTCCTTGAAACTCACCTTATGCTCATCTCAAATCTGGAAAATAAATTTCAGGCTCACTTTCTACTTCCCAAGTTCTGTTAGGCTTTATTTATTGATGCTAATCAAATATGCTGAACCTGTCAAACGTGCCTGTTGAAAATAAAATGGGATTCAGCTGTGAATTTTTGGTGCCCTGTTTCCTCTGTCATTTATTCTTCTCTGGAGCTTTGTTTTATCTCTGTTCCTTGCTTTCCCTTGCTCCCTTCCTCTCTGTGCAGTTGTCTCCCTGTCTTTTGCTCTCTGATTTACTCTCTTTTAGGAGGGCTGTTACTGGAACTGCATCTAGAGATTGATAATAATGTCCTGATCTTGCACTGTAATTGCTGTGTCAAGATGGCAGGCGCAGCAGGCTGCCACATTTTTTAACTCTGACTAGAGAGCAGATTTGCTGCATGCTGATTAATTTCAGGGCGCGAAGGGGTGAGGGGTTCAAATGAGGATGTGACTCTCTCAAAAAAGGCTCCCTTCCCTCGCACTTCAAAGACAGAATCACTAACCATACACTAGTACACTCATTCACAGTGGTCAAGGCATTGTGTCTTTCAATATATTGTTATTAATTGGTTTTGAATAATCTTTTCAGAACTTTTCAAGATAATGCTTATTTAATTTTTCTCAAGTTCTTTTAAATAAATGAGAGGCTATACTACCATTCTTTCTTATAGATAAGGAAATTTGTTTGTCAATGAAGAGCTTCCATGTGCAGTTTGGGGGGCTAATGCACACATTCCATCCCATTAGAGTGGTTCTCAACCTTCCTAATGCCGCGACCCTTTAATACAGTTCTTCATGTTGTGGTGACCCCCAACCATAAAATTATTTTCGTTGCTACTTCATAACTGTAATTTTGCTACTGTTATGAATCGTAATGTAAATATCTGATATGCAGGATGTATTTTCAGGGGCGGGGACCCACAGGTTGAGAACCGCTGCACAGTGAATCCCAAAGGTGGATATTTTTGAGTGAAGCAATTAATTGCCTTTGGGTTCCTCCCTCAGCAGGAGAAGTTGCATTTGCATAAATGAAGCATGAGATTGCAACAGGCATCATGTTGTTCTCATAATCTGAGCTAAAGTTTGATCAACATTTCCTGATATTTGAATTATAGGTGGTCAGGGTATATATTTTAACCTAAGGGAAACTTAATTGTGTCTAAATATACATTAAAAAATTGCACTCAACCAGAATGCTGGATAGTCTTGCAGTTTGTCAAGAATTTGTCTTTGCTTTTAATTTATATAACTAAAAATATTGTGTGTACTTTAAACTCTCTTTTAGCATTGGAATGAATGCTATGAAGTGATTAAGAATAGCAAACAGCTCTTAGTCAAATGTAGGGAAGGTTGGGTCTGGAGTGAACGTAGTTTGCATATCTTTTAAGATAACACAAACAAAGCAATGAGGTTGGGAAGTTGAACAGGATGAGCTCTTGAGGCTGCTCCAGGTCTGACCCTCTATGAAAACAGCTCATCTGTAATGCCCCGAATAAATTCACATTTAGCAAAGGCCTTTAAAGCTTTCTTCAAGTGGGTAGGTTTTGTAGTATGTGCTATGGGTGTTTTCAGATAACAGGAGAGAATGCAAAGCCCTCAGCAGCTGCTTATCTCTAGGTCCCCAGAATTTAACACTTAGGGATTTATAGCAAACCCACTACCCTAATGGAAACAAAAGGTCACTCATCTTGCTCAGAGCTAAACCAGTATGTGCTTAAAGTTAATCTCCCTAATAATATGCCAAAGACAGCAGTGAAGTGAGCTGAAAGCTCTTGCAGAATCTCCCAGCAATTCTGCCTGAAAATGTGTTGGCTTCCAAATTCCTAGATTGCTGAAGTTTAACTGAAAGTATACTCTTGTCTGAAAAGCGTTATACTTGTTATGCCCAGATTTCAAGATTCCCAAGAAACCACATCAGGGAGCCAGCCAATTGATGCAAAAGCATAAGAATCTGTATTTCGAGCTAGCTCGGCTCCCGTCCACCAGACTCACCGACACAACGGCAGGCCAAGTGGCTGAGAGAGCGAACCCCGCCTGGAGTCCGGTTATATAGGGGGGGTTGGAGTAAGGGGAGGAGAAAGGACTGTGCTTTGCCGATTGGCCAGGCGCAAGCCGGGTCTTGTTCTATGGCGCGCACTTCCCTTGATTGTCATTGGTTAGTTTAAAATCCCGGGCGTGGCCAGCAGAGGCCTGGGCTTCCGGGAAGAAGGCCGCACGTGGCCCCAACATGGAGGATACAGGCAAGATGGAGGGCATAGCCCTTGCCCTTTCAATACTTACTGCTTCTGGATTATTATTTATGGGGAACCAACAAGCAGATTTAGGTGCATATGAAGCTAGATCCACCAGTTCTCTAATGAAAAAGAAATACATGGACTAGCTGGTGTGGCTCAGTTGGTTGGGCATTGTCATGTGCACCAAAAGGTCTATTCCTACTCAGGGCACATGCCCAGGTTTCAGGCTCAGTCCCTGGTAGGGGGCATGCAGGAAGCAGCCAATCAATGTTTCACTCTCATAGTCATGTTTCATCTCTCTCCCTCTCCCTCTCTCTCTAAATATATATATATATATATATATATTTTAAGAAAAGAGAGAAGGAAATACAAGTTTTAACCTCAAAGAAATATAAGGTTTGATTAACTTCAACAGTCCTAATCATAAGGTTAAGTAGTTTATATAGAATACTTTTCTCATAATAGAATTATTTTATGTCTAATTTATTTTTTCAGCTTTATTGAAGTATAATTGATGATTTGATATTGATACACGTTATGAAAGGGTTCCCACAATTGAGTTAATTCACACATCATATTTACCCTTTTTTTGAAATTAGGTGTGAACATAGGGGTGCATATAGTACTTTTTTTGTGAGAACACCTAAGTACTACTCTGTTAGCAAATTTCAATTATACAATACAGTGTTATCAACTATAGTTACATTGTTATACCTTAGATCCTCAGACCTTATTCATCTCATAAATAAAAGCTTGTACCCTTTTACCCAACCCCTTCTCTAATAAGGGAGATGCTAGGAGTTGGGGGTTCCCTCCAGATTGAATGGTGCTGTGGGACTTAATGGCAAAGTGCATCTTAGACACTCCTACCTGTTGAGGTTGTGGGTTCTTTCTCAGTCACCTGATGTGTAGCAGTCACTTAACTAGTTTTGGAATTTCTCTCAGAGAGAAATGATCCGTGTGTGACTGTATATTTAGTGCACCTGTGGGAAGATGGAAATTCAGGAGCCTCCTGTCATCATCTTGGTGACATCCTCCTCCCATATCGATTTACATTTGAAAGAACCTATAGAAATAAGTTGGGCCATGCTTGATAAGTTGTAGATAAGGAAATGGGCATAGAAAAATGACCTGACTTGCTTAAGTGGTTCAAAAACAAAAATGGCAATCACCAGTCTGATTTCATTTCTCCCGTGTCTTGATATGCCAAGAAAGTTAATAATAGAATGAGATCATGACTTCTGAAATTATGGGTGAACAGCATTAGAGGTCAGAATTCTTTCTGGGGGCTTATCCAACTGAGACAGCTAATTTTCTAGAATTTCCCTCTGAGAACTTGGATGACATGGAACTACATGAGGAAGCAGTGTGTTAGAGCAGTTGGGAAAACTTAATTTTTAAACAATCATAGAAAGAGAGTTCTGTTTCCTGATAACAGTAAAAACTATACAGATTTTATGAATATATTTGTTAAATATAGAGAACATAACTGAAGTTATTTGAAGTCTTTTAAACTCAACTGTGGATTTTCACAATATATTGTGTCATATATTAATTCTTGGGACATGAAATAAAATCTGAGAATGCTAAAGTTTAACGTAACTAAAGAACACAAAATTAAATACTGAATTAACACTAGTAAATCAATGCTGTGCGTCAGCATTTTATCTGTAATGTTGGATCAAATCCCTGATAATGTTTTTGAGGGAAGTGGACCTTGAATCTCCTTATGGATATATGAACATATTTTTATTAATTATTTTATTTTTTATTGAATTTGTTGGGGTGACATTGTATAATATAATTATACTAGTGGCCTGGTGCATAAATTCGTGCACATTGAAAGGAATTCGGGTATCTGGGTATCCGGCTCCCGCCTTCCTCCTGTCAGGGTCCAACGTGCAGGTGAATGGGATTCAGAGTTGTCAGGATGCCAACAGCAAGCTGACCAATGGCTGATTCTGCGAGGAATGGGGCTCCCACCTCCATGCTGTCAGGGTCCAGGGTGTGGGGATCTGGCTCATGTCTCCCTGCTGTCAGGGTCTGGGGTACAGGTGAACAGGAATCTGGGCTATCAGGATGCCAGCAGCAAGGTCTGGGTCAGTGCTTGTCATAGCTACCGGCTGGTCATCTGCTCGTTGGTTGTTCTGGTTGTTATGCCATAACAGTTGCTGGGCTTTTATTATATAGGACTAGAGACCCGGTGGACAAAAATTTGTGCACTCGGGGGGGAAGGGGGGGGTCCCTCAGCCCGGCCTGTGCCCTCTCGCAGTCTGGGACCCCTCAGGAGATAATGACCTGCTGGCTTAGGCCTGCTCCTGGGTGGCAGAGGGCAGGCCCAATCCCTAGGTGCAGCCCCTGGTCGGGCTCAGAGCAGGGCTGATTGGGGAGTTGGGGCACCGCCCCCTGTCATGCATAGAGCAGGGCGGATTGGGAGGTTGCGATGCCACCCTCAGTCACGCTCAGGGTAGGGCTGATTGGGGGGTTGGGGCACCACCCCCTATCACACTCAAGGCAGGGTCAATGGGGAGGTTGCGGCGCCACGCCCCTGTGATGCACAGAGCAGGGCCAATCAGGGGGTTGGGGCGCTGCCCCCTGTCACTCACAGAACAGGGCCAATCAGGGGGTTGGGGCACTGCCCCTCCCCCTCCCCCCCGTCACGCACAGAGCAGGGCCCATCAGGGGGTTGGGGAGCTCCCCCCTGTCACTCACAGAGTAGGGCCGATAGGGGAGTTAGGGCACTGCCCCCTGTCACACACAGAGCAGGGCGGATCAGGGGGTTGGGGCGCCGCCCTCTATCACCCACAGAGCAGGGCCGATCAGGGGGTTGGGGCGCCGCACCCTGTCACACACAGAGTCGCAGGGCAATCAGGGGGTTTGGGCGCTGCCCCCTGTCACGCTGATCCGGTGCCAGGAGGCCTCGCGGCTCCACTGATCCCGGTGCTGGGAGGCATATTACCCTTTTACTATATAGGATAGAGGCCTGGGGGCCGGCTGGTTTGCCCTGAAGGGTTTCCTGGATCAGGGTGGGGGTCCCCACTGGGGTGCCTGGCCAGCCTGGATGAGGGGATGGTGGCTGTTTGCAGCTGGTCACACCCCCTTCAGGGTGGGGGTCCCCACTGGGGTGGCTGGCCAGTCTGGGTGAGGGGCTGAGGGCTGCCTTCAGGCTGGCGATTGACTGAGGCTCCCAACCACTCCTTTTTTTCTTTTTTTTTTTTTTTATTCTGGGCCAGCTTTAGCTCTGGCTCTAGCTCTGAGGCCTCCGCTGGTTTGTTTGCCGTTCTATAATCGAAACAATGTATAACTCCAGCTCTGAGATCCCGGCGGCTGAAAGCTGGTTTCTGGGGTTTTGTTTAGCTTCTATATTTGTTGCAAAGTTTCAAACTGCCAGCTCAGAGGCCGGCAAGGCAGGCGGGGAAGTTGGAGTCCTCCTTCACTGAAGCAAGCAAGCCTCATGTTCGCTTCCAGCTGCCTGGCTGCTGGCCGCCATCTTGGCTGACAGTTAATTTGCATATACTCACTGATTAGCCAATGAAAAGGGTAGCGGTCGTACGCTAATTACCATGTTTCTCTTTTATTAGTGTAGATAGGTTTCAAGTGTACAATTCTATAATACATCGTCTGTATATCATATTGTATGTCCACCATCCAAAGTCAAGTTACCTTCTATCACCACTTACCCCACTGTACCCTCTTCTATTCCCCCACTCTCCTTTCCCTCAAATAATCACCATGCTGTTGTCTGTGTCTATGAGTTTAGTCTAGGTTTTGTGTGTGTGTGTGTGTGTGTGTGTGTGTGTGTGTGTGTGTGTGTGTGTGTTTGCTTAATCCCTTTACCTTTTTCACTCAGCTTCCAACCCTCCTTCCCCTCTGACAGCTGTCAGTCTGTTTTCCGTATCTATGAGTCTATTTCAATTTTGTTTATTAGTTTATTTTTTTCATTAGATTTCACATATAAGTGAAATCATATGGTATTTATTTTTCTCTGACTGGCTAATTTAAGTCAGCATATTTCAATCATGCTGATGCAAAAGGTAAGATTTTCTTCATTTTTACAGCCCAGTAGTATTCCATTGTGTAAATGTTCAACAGTTTTTTGATCCACTCATCTACTGATGGGCACTTGGGCTGCTTCCAAATCTGAGCTGTTGTAGATAACACTGCAATGAACATAGGGGTGCGTATAGTCTTTCTAATTAGTGTCTTGGAATGTATTCCCAGAAGTGAAATCTCTGGGTCATAAGGCAGTTTCATTTTTTATTTTTTGAGGAAACTCCATACTGTTTCACAGTAGTGGCACCAATCTGCATCCCCACCAACAGTGCACAAGGGTTCTCTTTTCTCCACATCCTCGCCAGTACTTGCTGTTTGTTGATTTATTATTGGCAGCCATTCTGACAGGTGTGAAGTGATATCTCATTGTAGTTTTAATTTGCACTTCTCTGACAATGAGTGACATTGAGCATCCTTTCATATGTCTATTGGTCTTCTATATGTTCCCTATGAAGAAGTGTCCATTCAGATCCTTTGTCCATTTTTTAATTGGATTGTTTGTTTTTTTATGTCAAGTTGTATAAGTTGTTTATCAATTTTGGATATTAACCCCTTATCGGATATCTCATTGGCGAATATGTTCTCATTCAGTGACTTGTCTTTTCATTTTGTTGATGGTTTTCTTTGCTTTGCAAAAACGTTTTAGTTTGATGTATTTTTTCCTTTGTTTCTCTTGCCTAAGGAGAAAAAAGAAGACATACCAGTATATATATATATAATTTCTCACCAGAGGAGTGAGTATATTTTTTCATTGATTTTTAGAGAGGGGAAGAGATGGGAGAGAGAGAGAGAGCAGAAAGAGAGAGAGAAAACTTCAATGTGAGAGAGACACATTGATTGGTTGCCTCCCACCCACAACCCAACAGGGCCGGCGATTGAACCTGAAACTGAGGTATATGTCCTTGACAAGGAATCACAACCACCACCATTTGGTCTGCCGACCCACACTCTAAACAATGAGCAAAACCAGCCAGGGCAGCCCTGGCAGGTTTGGCTCAGTGGATAGAGCGTCTGCCTGCGGACTCAAGGGTCCCAGGTTCGATTCCAGTCAAGGGCATGTACCTTGGTTGCAGGCACATCCCCAGTAGGGGGTGTGCAGGAGGCAGCTGATGGATGTTTCTCTCTCATCAATGTTTCTAACTCTCTATCCTCTCCCTTCCTCTCTGTAAAAAATCAATAAAATATATTTTAAAAAAAAACAAAAAACAGCCAGGGCAGAAGCTCTTTCTTTTGCCTTCAATTTAAATGATAACTTTTTGAGTAAAGTAGTCATGGTTGTACATCTCTGTTTTTCTTTTTATCTTATTTTTAAAAAAAATTATTTATTGTTTAAAGTATTACATATAGTATTACATACTGGTATGACTTCTTTTTTCCCCATTACCCTCTTCCTGGCCACCCCCATTCCCCAGCGCATGCCCTCACCCCCTAGTGTCTGTGTCCATTGGTTATGCTTATCTGGATGCATACAAGTCCTTTGGTCGATCTCTTATCCCCTGCTTTCCCTCTGAAGTTTGATGGTCTGTTTGATGTTTCTCTGTCTCTGGGTCTATTTTTGTTCATCACTTTATGTTGTTCATTATATTCCACAAAGGAGTGAGATCATGTGATATTTATCTTTCTCTGACTGGCTTATTTTGTTTAGCATAATAACCTCCATGTCCATCCATGTGGTTGTGAATGGTAAGAGTTCTTTTTTTTTTTTATAGCAGCGTAGTATTCCATTGTGTAGATGTACCACTCTTTTTTAATCCACTCATCTGCTGATGGGCACTTAGGTTGTTTCCAAATCTTAGCTATTGTAAATTGTGCTGCTATGAACATAGGGGTGCATATATCCTTTCTGATTGGTGTTTCTATTTTCTTGGGATATATTCCGAGAAGTGGGATTACTGGCTCAAATGGGAGTTCAATTTTTATTATTTTGAGGAAACTCCATACTGTTTTCCACAGTGGCTGCACCAGTCTGCATTCCCACCAACAGTGCAAGAGGGTTCCTTTTCTCCACATCCTCACCAGCACTTGTTGTTTGTTGATTTGTTGATGATAGCCATTCTGACAGGTGTGAGATGGTACCTCATTGTCGTTTTGATTTGCAGCTCTCAGAAAATTAGTGACTTTGAGCATGTTTTCATATGTCTCTTGGCCTTTTGTATGTCCACTTTCAAAAAGTAACTAAGTCCTTTACCCATTTTTTTATTGGATTGTTTATCTTCCTTCTGTTAAATTGTATGAGATCCCTATAAATTTTGGAGATTAAATCCTTGTCGGATTGCTTCAGTGACAAGACCCTGTGTGCACTTGGGGTGGCGTGGGTGTGGGTTGTTCTGGGTCATACAGTCCTCGCTTTCTTGTAGCCCAGAGTGAGATGTGAGCTGGGTTGCTCCAGTTCACCCCTCCTCAGTGTGAAGTGGGGGCGGTTTGCCCTGGGTTGATCAGTCCACACTCTCCTGTCACCCAGAGTGAGGTGTGCATTGGGTTGCTTTGAATGGTCCCATCAGGACTGTCCCAGGGGATGGGTGGAGGGGGCGCCAGGTGGCTCCGGGTCAGGCTAGCAACACTGTTCTGGGGTCCAGAGTGGGGGTGGTGCACAGGATTCCCCCTGGCTGCACTCACTGTGTGGTCTTGGAGCTGGATCCTAGGATGCTGGGTCCCAGTGGGCTGGTGAGGAAGCCTGATGTGGGTGTTCACTCTGGCAGTGCACACTCCCTGCAGACATCTGGGAGCCTGCCGGGAGGAACTGCGCCAGACACTGCTGTGGCAAAGTGGTAATTCCACGCAGGTTATGGCTGGCAAGCGGCATTCTCTAGGTGTCCTCTGCCCTTCCTTATTGAAAATTGTCTCCTGAGCTGTACCTAATTTGTTAATTCAGAGTGGATGTTCTCCATTTTAGTTCTTTTTTGTCCTGGCCCAAGGAGGAGGTGCACAGCACTGCTGCCTATTCAGCCACCATTTTCTATTCCCATGTCTGTTTTTCATCACTTGGAATATTTTGTGCCAATCCCTTCTGGCCTGCAAAGTTTGTGTTTAGAAATCAGCTGATAGCCTGTGGGAACTTTCTTGTAGGTAACTAACTGTCTTTCTCTTGCTTTTAAGAGTCTCTCTCTTTTTTTTAACCTTTACCATTTTAAATATGATGTATCTTGGTGTGGATGTCTTTGGGTTCCTCTTGTTTGGGGTTCTCTGCACTTCCTGGGCATGTAGAGTGTCTTTTTCCTTTATTAGGTTAGGTGAGTTTTCAGCAATTATTTTTTCAAATAATTTACCAACTCCTTGCTCTCTCTGTCTTCCTTCTTTTACCCCTATGATGCAAATGTTGTTATACTTCATGTTGTCCCAAAGGTCCCTTAAACTCTCCTCATTTTTAAAAAATGCTTTTTCTTTTGCTCCTCTAATTGTGTATTTTCTGCTACTTTGTTTTCCAAATCACTAATTCAGTGCTCTGCTTCATCCAACCTACTGTTTATTCCCTCAAGTATATTCTTGATGTCAGATATTTTATTCTTCATTTCTGACTGGTTCTTTTTCATGGTTCCTATGTCATTTTACATGCTGTTGAACTTCCCATTAAGTTATTTGACGTTCTCACTAAGTTCCTTGAACATCCTTATAAGAATTTTTTTTAAAAAATTCTATATCTGGTAAATTGTTTGCCTCCATTTCATTTAGCTCCTTTTCTGGAGATTTCTCCTGTTCTTTTATTTTGGACATGTTTCTTTCTTTTTTAAAAAATATGTTTTCTTCGAAGGGCTCCCATCCACCATCGGAGAGGCAGGCCAGGGCTTGTGATGTGCAAGCAGATTCAAGCAACAGCGGCCTCCTGATCACCACACGCTCTGCCTGAGGAACAGTTGCTGTGTGTGAAGCCTCCCTCCACCAGCCAGAAGAGCCACCACAGCTGTGAACAGCACCCACCAGAGGCTCTGCTATCAACAGAGGAGCCGCTGCTACCACAACCGCCCAAGGAGCAACCACAGCCCGAGGAGCCACTGCCACCCAGGGAGCAGCCACTGCCACCCAGGGTCCAGCCACTGAACGACTCAACAACTAGTCATGTCAGTGAGATCAAACATGGGTAGACAAAGAAACCCCCAAAGGAAAGAAAAGGAGGACTCGCCAGAAAAGCAGCTAAGTGAGACAGAGATATGCAACATGACGGAAAAATAATTCAGAATAAGGTTCCTAGAGTACATGCACCGGATGTTCAAGAAGCAAGAAGAAACAGATGAAAAAATCAACTACTTATGCAAGAAGCTAGAAGAAACAGATGAAAAAATCAACAACTTAAGTAAGTCCCAAGAAGAAATGAAGAGCGACATAGCTGCAATAAAAAACACCATTGAAAGTATCAACAGTAGACTGGGAGAAGCGGAGGACCGAATTAGTGAATTAGAAGACAAGGAAGCAAAACACACTCAAACTGTACTGCAAATGGAGAAAAAAATTAAAAGACAGGAGGAGAGCCTAAGGGAGCTTTGGGACAACATGAAACGAAACAACATACGAATAATAGGGGTGCCAGAACAACAGAAAGATGAACATGGATTAGAAAACCTATTCGAAGAAATAATATCAGAAAACTTCCCTGAGGTGGGGAAGAAAAAAGTCACACAAGCCCAGAGAGTCCCAAACAAGGTGAACCCGAAAAGACCCACACCAAGACACATCATAATTACCATGGCAAATGTTCAGGATAAAGAGAGAATCTTACAGGCTGCAAGAGAGAGACGGAAAGTAACATACAAGGGATCTCCCATTAGATTATCAAATGATTTCTCAACAGAAACACATCAGGCCAGAAAAGAATGGACGGAAATCTACAAAGTGATGCAAAGCAAAGGACTGAATCCAAGAATACTCTATCCAGCAAGGCTATCATTCAAAATTGAAGGGGAAATAAGAAGCTTCACAGACAAAAAAGGGCTAAGGGAGTTTATCACCACCAAGCCAGCCATGCAAGAAATGCTAAAGGGACTGGTGTAAAAAGAAGAAATATCAAGCTCAGAAAGAAAACAGCCACACACAAAAAAAGAAATGGCTACAAACAAGTACCTTTCAATAATAACTTTAAATGTAAATGGACTAAATGCTCCAACCAAAAGACATCGAGTGGCTGAATGGATAAAAAAACATGACCCATACATCTGCTGTCTACAAGAGACCCACCTCATTAGAAGGGACTCACACAGACTGAAAGTGAAGGGATGGAAAAATATCTTTCACGCAAATGGAAAGGAAAAGAAAGCTGGGGTAGCAATACTTATATCTGACAAAATACATCTCAAAGTGAAGGCCATAACCAGAGATAAGGAAGGCCACTTCATAATACTAAAGGGATCAATACAACAAGAAGATATAACCCTGGTAAACATATATGCACCCAATGCAGGAGCACCCACATACATAAGAAAACTTCTGGAAGATGTCAGGGGAGAGATCGACAACAATACTATCATAGTAGGGGACTTTAATACACCACTGACATCACTGGATAAATCCGCTAGACAAATAATCAGCAAAGAAACAGCAATCCTAAATGACTCACTAGATCAGATGGACTTAATTGACATCTTCAGAACACTTCACCCCACAGCTGCGGAATATACATTCCTCTCAGGTGCTCATGGGACATATTCAAAAATAGACCACATATTGGGTCACAAGCAAAGTCTCCACAAATTCAAGAAGATTGAAATCATAAAAAGCTTCTTCTCAGACCACGATGGCATAATGTTAGAAATAAACTACAATAAAAACAACCCAAAATACTCAAACACTTGGAAGCTGAATAGCATGTTATTAAATATTGATTGGGTTACCGATGACATCAAAGAAGAAATTAAAAACATCCTGGACACTAATGACAATGAAAACACAACAATCCAAAACCTCTGGGACAAAAGAAAGCTGTCCTGAGAGGGAAGTTTATAGCTCTACAGGCCTATCTCAAAAAACAAGAAAAAATGGTAGTTAATCCTTCTCTCTCTCACACTTCAAGAGTTAGAAAGAGAGCACCAGGAAATCCCAGAGTGAGCAGGAGGGAAGGAGATAATAAAGATTAGAGCAGAAATCATGGAATAGAGACCAAAAAACCATACAGGAAATCATGGAACCAGGAGCTGGTTCTTGGAATGATAACAAGATGACAACCCTAGCCAGGCT
>NW_005871115.1:2108813-2175697 GCF_000147115.1 Myotis lucifugus
TCTGGAACCAGCCTAAGTGCCCATCAGTAGATGAATGGATTAGAAACTGTGGTACATCTACACGATGGGATACTATGCCTCCTGTAAAAAGAAGAACCTCTCTCCATTCACACAGCATGGATGGAACTGGAGAGCATTATGCTAAGTGAAACAAGCCAGTCAATGAAGGAAAAATACCACATGATCTCACTCTTTCATGGATAATTAAGACCATTACAAACTTTTGAACAATAATAAATACAGTGGCAGAGCTGCCTCAAACCGATTGTCGGACTGCAGTGGGAAGGCCAGGGAGGGTTGGGGGACAGGAGGGAGGGGAGTAAGAGATCAACCGAAGGACTTGTATGCATCCATATAACCATAACTAATGGACATAAGACACTGGGGGGTAAGGGAGGGCAGGGGCTTGTCAAGGGTGGGGGGGAAAAAAGGACACTTATGTAATACCCTTTGTAATACTTTTAGCGAAAAATAAAAAAAAAGAGATTTAAAAAAAATAAAAAATAAAAATATGTTTTCTTGATTTTTTACAGAGAGGAAGGGAGAGGGATAGAGAGTTAGAAACATCAATGAGAGAGAAACATCAATCAGCTGCCTCTTGCACACCCCCTACTGGGGATGTGCCTGCAACCAATGTACATGATGACCAGAATCGAACCTGGGACTCTTCAGTCCTCAGGCTGATGCTCTATCCACTGAGCCAAACCGTTCAGGGCTGGACATGTTTCTTTGTTCCCATTTTGGCTGCCTATTTGTGTTTGTTTCTATGTATTATATAGATCTGCTTTGTCTCCCGGTCTTGATAGGTTGCCCTTATGTAGGAGGTGTCCTATGTGAACAGATTTTGATGAATAGTTCTGAATTGTCCAGGTGGAAAGATTGTATGTCATCTCTAAAGAGAAGCCATGCTCTTATTCTAATCTTCAATAACAAGTGAGTTTAATTTAAAGGGTTAATACCACACAAGTTTGACAAGTCATTTGGTGAAGTGGTAGTGGTCCTTTGAAAGGTGAACAAGAACATTGGTCTTCCCAAGGCACTGAAGTGATGATGTGAGGCATGAGTCCTTACATGGCATTAATGTGAAAAGCAAAGTATATTAAAGCTAAATTTGCAGTGTTCTTAACATGACAAATTTATAGCTACTTAGAGATTAATAGCATGGTGGCCAAAATGCTTCTGTGTTACACATCAGAGCTTCACAAATGAAACAGATGCTTTTTAATTTAACCTGTGATAATATTTATTTGTTCTCCTTCCCTACTTATTGGCTGTTCACTGAAACAAGCAATTACCCACTTTTTTTCCCCTGAGAAATTGCAAACTATAATGTAATTTTTTTTCTTTTCCACTTTTTAATATATACTATAAGTTAATAAAAAAATAGTTAAACACATTGAAAATGGCTAGGTGGAATGACTCTTAGTGCAAAGCCACTGCAGAATGCAAATTGATTGACTCCTGCACATTTTCAGTTTGCTAATCACATCACAGAATTTGCAGTGTGTAGTTCAGATTCAACTGCATGGTTCTATTTACTTGAAGGATAGTGTTGGCCAGTTATCAAATTATTCTTAATAAAAACAACTAGTCAATAAGTAAACATGTTTAATCTTTCTGGCCACACTGCAATATGCAATAATGGTAATAGGTGAAAGTTGCTTGCTCATTTTCAATACCTTTTCTTGCCCACAAAAGGATTGCTTAGATCTTGCCTGATTGTTTTTAGGTCTATTTTTCGTATCTAATGTTCAGCATGGGACTAATTGATGGATTATAATTCTAGTTCATGTGAATTATTGAGTGACCCAGGGAAAGTTATTTTTGTTCTCCAGGTTGTAAATTCTTTTTACGTGCAAAGAGAAGGTACCAAATGTAATATACCTATTTCAAATGAGTTTTGAGAAATGTAACTTTGAAAACTCAATATAAAACTTTCCCAAATCCAAAGTACTATATAAATGTTTAATTATGTTAGCACTGATTAAAATGCCCAATAGAGGTACATTAGTCTTGCTTTTAACCATCTATTCTCCCTTATTTTGCAAGAAATGCCAGATAAATAACACTGCACATCACTCTTGATTAAACATTTATACAAATAAGTGCCTTGGTACTGTTTTTGATTCATGTCTGAGTGTCCTGGGGTCTAGGTACTTGTGGTTAAGTTTAGTTTTCTTCAAAGTTATTTTGTATTGTGCATTAGAACATTTCTTCAGGGAAACATATAGTTCCTTTTGAGAGTAATTTCAGCACAGTCACTGATATTCTAGATAAGTTTCTGCCAGATGTTTTATTTCATGCCCCACATATTTACTTTATAAACAAGCTAACAAATGAAATTTGAATAGTTTACTGGAGGAGAAAGAGTGTCTGTAGCGATGGGAAAGTTGGGGATGAGATTGGACACTATACTGTTGGGTGACAAAGAGGAGAGGGTTTCTGCTGATGAGACTGTGGGAGGGTGAGCCAGTTTGAGGGCTGCATAAAACTGAGCTTGCCAGGCTGAGAGATTTTCCAGGGAAATAAGCAGAATCTGACCAGCTCACAGCATCTTTTCAGAGAAGGAGCTTCTAGTGGTGGCAATCTGACTTTGAAACCTGTTTTTTTAATCTTCACCGAAGGAATGAGGATATTTTTCCATTGACATTTAGAGAGAGTAGAAGGGAGGGGTGAAAGGGGAGAAGGAGAGAGAGAGAGAGAGAGAGAGAGAGAGAGAGAGAGAGAGAGAGAGAGAAACATCAACATAAGAGAGACACATCCATTGGTTGCCTCCTACTTGTGCCCTGATCAGGGCCAGGAATTTAACCTGTAATCGAGGTACCTGCCCTTGACCAGGAATTGAACCCACGAGCCTTCGCTCCACAGGCCGGTACTCTAACCAAGCCAAGCTGGTCGGGGTGAATCTTTTTTTTTTGACCTAAGGAAACCCCCATTTAAATCCATTTTAAATGAAATGATTTGTTTTATTTTTAGAAACCAACTTAATGAACTGTGAACCTAATGGGCTGCCAACATGGTAAGGTGTGATGTTTTCTTCTCTAATAATCACTTTTGACCTTTGAATTTACCTTTTCTTGTCTGGTCCACCAATACTCTAACACCGTCGTCAGCAAACTGCGGCTCGCGAGCCACATGCAGCTCTTTGGCCCCTTGAGTGTGGCTCTTCCTAAGCCTTAGGAGTACCCTAATTAAGTTAATAACAATGTACCTACCTATATAGTTTAAGTTTAAATAATTTGGCTCTCAAAAGAAATTTCAATCATTGTACTGTTGATATTTGGCTCTGTTGACTAATGAGTTTGCCGACCACTGCTAACCCAATCTATCAAGTCCACTGTCTCCCATTCCTGGCCAGTCTTCACCTTGGGGGCCAGGAGAAGAGAAGGAACAAGAGCTACTTTCCTACCATTGCTCTTCACTCTTATGTTGCTTCTTCGGGATTGGGACTGGGAAGGAAGAATTAAAGAAGGGTGATTAAATTATTTTTACTTCATAGGTGCTATTGTGCATCCCTGATATTTTAATTTCATCTGTGTGGTATGCCCCTAAATGTGGACTCTGTCATTGACCATGTGTGAGTTCTTTAGGAGGTCACTTGCTGAGTCATGGTCTGACATTAGGAATCCATTGGTGGACAACCTGTTGCCTGATCCAGTCATGCATTCCACAAAGTCTCTTGCTGCTTAGTTATAATGCCTGGTAGGCAGCCTTCTTGAGTCCTGTTAAGATGACTCAAGCTCACTTGCTTTGACAGGGGTCCAATCTCAATGTAACCTTGCCCCTCCCAGTGGTGGGCTGCTTGTCAGATGATTCATTGAAGACTCTTCCCAAACATTTTGTTTTCAATCCGCTCAGTTACTCACAGATGGCAGATCAGTAAGTCCACTGCATAAGTAGATTTCCAATAGAATCAAATGACAGTTTCCTAATCTCTGTAACGGAGATGTCATTATTTGTACTGAGAGAGCTATTCAATCCATAACATTCTCACCCATCACTCACTTCTCCAGGTCAACCCTCAAATGCTTCATCTTTTGCTTATATAGTTCTGGGGCTGTGGAAGAGAGTTCTGCCAGCAACTCACAATGGGTTCTGCAGAGGTTTGCTAAGTAGGATTTTAGAATATGGAGGCACTTCGTTAGTATCTCTTGTTTTCAGCTTTGGAGCTATAGCCTCATTCTAGGAAAAAAAGGAAAAGTCCTTTTCAACAACCTGCTACATTTGGTATGAGGGAATTAAAGGAACCCACACATTATGCCACTATTCTCTATCCCCAGAGACAACATTATTTTCCATGCCTAAACTAGATTTTAAACACAAAAAAGCCTTTCATCTATCTATATAAAAGGCTGAGTTGCCGAAACCGGTTTGGCTCAGTGGATAGAGCGTCGGCCTGCGGACTGAAGGGTCCCAGGTTCGATTCTGGTCAAGGGCATGTACCTGGGTTGCGGGCACATCCCCAGTAGGAGATGTGCAGGAGGCAGCTGATCGATGTTTCTAACTCTCTATCTCTCTCCCTTCCTCTCTGTAAAAATCAATAAAATATTAAAAAAAAAAAAGGCTGAGTGACTGACCGTACGGCCGTCTGAAGGTCTAACCTACTGACTGGCCAGTACATATGACGCATGCACTGGCAATTTAAAAATAAACATTGACTCGCGCATGTGCAATACATATAAAGCTCTCACTAGCACCAATTGCCAACAAAGCCAGAATGTATCTGAAGACCAAAACTTATCGCACCTTTTACATGCAGAAGCAAAAGTCTTAGTTAATATCATTTTGGTCATGCGGAAGGAGAGGTTTTTCTGATTCCAAGAATTTATTTGTCCCTGTCTGACACAGGCTTCCCATCTATAATAATAAAACTGTAATATGCTAATTAGACCAGACAGCCGAACGACCTTCTGGATGTCATTCTGGACGAAGCCACGGGGGCCATGGCAGAGGCGGTTAGGGGCAATCAGGCAGGCAGAATGGTTAGGGGTGATCGGCAGGCAGGCAAGAGTAGGGGCAAGCAGGCAGGCAGGCAAGAGTAGGGGCAAGCAGGCAGGCAGGCAGAGTTGGTTAGGGGTGATCATGCAGACAGGTAAGTGGTTAGTGGCGATGAGGCAGGCAGGCAGGTGAGCAGTTAGGAGCCAGCAGTCCCAGATTGCGATAGGGTGCAGGCTGGGCTGAGGGACCCCCCCCTCCCCGTGCACGAATTTCGTGCACTGGGCCTTTAGTTTAAAATAATTCGAAGACAGTTTCCCATGATGCCAGCATTTGTAGTGACTATTAATAAATCACAAGGACAGACTCTAGACAGAGTAGGAATATTCCTACCTGAACCTGTTTTCCCACATGGTCAGTTATATGTTGCTTTCTCTCAAGTTTGAAGAGCGTGGGATGTTAAAGTTAAAGTTGTAAATACTTCATCACAAGGGAAATTAGTCAAGCATTCTGAAAGTGTTTTTACTCTTAATGTGGTATACAGGGAGATATTAGAATAACTTTAATCAATTTATCAGTCATTGTTTTTATCAATGTTGTTTTTATACCATGTTTTTGTTGTTTTTATATCATGTTTTTATTGTTTTTATATTATGTCTTTATTGTTATATCATGTTTATTTATTAATCAATTTATCATTGTTTTTATATCATGTTTTTGTTATTTTTATATAATGTCTTTGTTGTTTTTATATCATGTTATTGTTTATTAATCAATTTATATATTATTTTCATATACATTTTACTAATTTTCTTTCATTTCTGACACTTCTGTTATAGAAAAAGGGTGAATAGAGATATTAAAATATTTTGAATTTGAATTTTATAATACTGTATTATATATACTATTTTGACATGTAATTTTTTGCAATAACCTAATTACCACACAAATCTTTCTTCTAATTAATTTCCTTTCAATGTGCATGAATCTGTGCACCGGGCCACTAGTTAATAAAATAAAGGACTTGCAACTATTTGGTCTAGGTAGTAGTCAATGAAGAGAAAAGCAGCTTTCAAGGAATCCACACTGGCCTTTGGTGGTCCATCCAGCTCATCATCTCTAATCTCTACCTTCATCACATGGGGTTTCAAGTACCAAGCACAGGGACAGTGCATCATATAGGAAATTTTTATTTTAAAAACTCAACTCTGAAAATTTTTTGACAGAATTTATAGCTCATTATCCTTCAAAGTTTCAATGTTTCTCATTTTAACCAAAACAATTTTATTTCACTGTGGTCTAACCCTTGCTATTGAAGTAATAGGAAAAATCAGACATGCTTTTCTTTGCTGTCTACTTTGGGGATTCTGAGAGATGAAATGTGACTTAAGGCCCCTGAGTAGGGTACATAGTTACAGATGAGACAACTAAAGCACAGAGAGGTTAGGATACTTTCCTAAGGTCACACAGCTTGGAAATGGCAGAGGTTGGAATTGATCCTAGGCAATCAAGTTATAGAGTTTGCACTCTTAGTTTGTGTTTTTTTTTCTTTAAGTTAATACTTTATTGATCCAATAAAAATTTTCAATTACCACTATGTGGAAAACTTGCTGATTATTTTTAAATTGGTATTGTTTTTTTAAAATATGTTTTTATTTCAGAGAGGAAGGGAGAGGGAGAGAGAGATAGAAAAATCAATGATGAGAGAGAATCATTGATTGGCTGCCTCCTTCACACTTCCCACTGGGGATCAAGCATCCAACCCAAGCATATGCCCTGACCAGAAATCGAACTATGACCTCCTGGTCCAGAGGTAGATGCTCAACCACCGACCCATGCCAGACAGGGTAATTTTTATTTTTAATTATAGTTGGCATACAGTATTATATTAATTTTAGGTGTACAGCATAGTGATTAGACATTTATATACATTACAATGTAATTTCCACAGTAAATATAGAACCCATGTGGCACCATACATACATGGTTATTAAAATACTAGAGGCCCAGTGCACAAAATTCATGCACTGGTAGGGTCCCTAGGGCTGCCGGCTGCCAACCAGGTATTCTCTCCTTTTCCCGGCCACCTGCCACCGCCTGCTGCCATTGCTGCTGCTAGCCAGGGCCTCCCTCCCTTCCCCTGGCCGCCTGCCAGCACTAGGGCCTCCCTCCCTTCCCCCGGCCACCTGCCAGCACTGCCGGCCAGGGCCTCCCTCCCTTTCCCCAGCTGGCCTGACCCCTTGTCGAACTCCTGGAAGAACTCGGGTCGAGGGGACAATTTGCATACTACACTTTTATTATATAGGATTATTGTCTGTATTTCCCATGCTTGACTTTACATCCACATAGCTGGCAGTTTGTATTTTTTATTTATTTATTTATTTATTTATTTGTTTGTTTGTTTGTTTGTTTGTTTATTTATTTATTTATACTCATTACCCTACTCTTCTCCCCTCTGGTAACCATCAGTTTGTTCTCTGTATCTGTGAGTGTGTTCATTTATTTTGTTTTTTAGATTCAGCACATAAGTGAATTCATATGGTATTTTTCTTTCTCTGTCTGACTTATTTCACTTAGCATAATACTCTATAGGTCCATTTATGTTGTAGCAAATGACAGGATTCCATTTTTCCTTATGGTTGAGAAATATTTCTTTCTATATACCAGTATGTACCACCTTCTCTTTGTGTATTTGTCTATTGATGGAAACCTAGGTTGTTTCCATATCTGGGCTATTGTAAATAATTCTGCAATGAACATAGGTTCATTTATCTTTTCAAATTAGTGTTTTTAGTTTTATCAAGTAAATACCCTGAATTAGAATTGCTGGATCACATGGTAGTTCTATTTTTAATTTTTTGAAGAATCTCCATACTATTTTTTATGGTGCCAGTTTAACAATCCCACCAGCAGTGCACAAGGGTTCCTTTTACTCCACATAGTTGCCAACACTATTCTTTGTTTTCTTTTTTATAATAACTACTAGAGGCCCAGTGCACAAAATCTGTGCATGGGTGCGGTCCCTAGGCCTGGCTGGTGATTGAAGCACAAGCGTCTGGTGTGGATGGGCAGGCTCACCTCTGGGCCCTGGGCATCACCTGGGCCCCCAATCCCCCATGCACTCCCCTCCGTCTGAGTCATCGGGCCCCCACCTGGCTCCCTCAGTGCCTGAGAGCTAGGCAGCAGCCCTGTTCCCCCCCACCACCACCACTGGTCACCATCTGCGGGTGATCAGGCCCCACTCGTACCCGCCTTGGCCTTGCACCGTCCGCTCACCTGCTCCACTGCCGCCTGCTGCCAGCACTGCATTGCTGATGCCCGCCATGTTCTGCACCACCCCCTGGTGGTTAGCACACGTCATGGTGAGCAGTCAAACTCCTGGTTGAACTCTCGGTTGAGGGGGCAATTTGCATATTAGGCTTTTATTATATAGGATTCTGACAGGTGTGAGGTGATATGATAGCTCATTGTGGTTTTGATTGCCACACCCCTGATGATTAGTGATATTGAATATCTTTTCAAGTGTCTGTTGGCCATCTGTATGTCCTCCTCGGAAAAATTTCTGTTTAGCTACTTCAGCCATTTTGTAATCGGATTGTTTTTTGGAGTTGAGTTATATGAGTTCTTTATCTATTTTAGATATTAACCATTTAGCAGATATATCATTGCAAATACTTTTTGTTTTGATAAAGTTTTCTTTCACTGTGAAAATTTTTTTTAGTTTGATACAGTCCCATTTGTTTATTGTCTTTGCCCCAGGAGACATAACTAAAAGAATATTGCTAAGACCAATGTCAAACTCTATTGCCTATGTTTACTTCTAGGAGTTTTATGGTTTCAGGTCTTACATTTAAGTCTTTAATCAACTTTGTTTATTTTTATTTTTATAAACAAAGTAGTCTAGTTTCATTTGTTTGCATGTATCTGTCTGATTTCCCAACACCATTTAGAGAAGAGATTGTCTTTATCCCATTGTATATTTTTGCTTCATTTGTCATATATTAACTGACCATCTTGGTCTTGGTTTATTTCTGTGCTCTCTATTCTGTTTCATTAATAAATGTGTCTATTTTAGTGCCAGTACCATACTGTTTTGATTACTATAGCTTTGTAGTATAGTTTGAAATCAGGTAGGGTGTTACCTAATCAATGTTTCTTTTCCTATTTGGGGTCTTTGTGGTCCCATATAAATTATAGAATTATTTTTTCTAGTTCTGTGAAAAATGCCATTGATAGATTGATAGAGAGTGCACTGAATCTATATAATGCTTTGGGTAATATGGACATTTGAACACTATCCTTCTAATCCATTAATTTGATAAATCCTTCCTTTTTTTGTATCTTTTTCAATGTCTTTCATCAGTGTTTTATAGTTTTCTGAATACAGGTCTTTTACCTCCTAGTGAAATTATTAGGTATTTTATTTTATTTTTTTGATGTAATAGTAAATGGGATTGTTTTCTTAATTTCAATTACGGATAGTTCATTATTAGTGTAGAAAATGCAATAGATTTCTGAATATTAGTCTTTTATCCTGCAACTTTACTGAATTCATTTATTCTAATAGTTTTTTGGTGGAATCTTGAGGGTTTTCTATATAGTATTATGTCATCTGAAAATCATGACAAGTTTTACTTCTTGCTTTCCAATGTGGATGTATTTTCTTTCTTTTTCTTTTTTTTTCTGATTGCTGTGGCTAAGATTTCAAATACTCTTTTGAAAATAAGTGGAGAGAGTCTTACTCCTAATTTTAGAGATAAAGCTTTCAGGTCTTCACTGTTGTGTATGATATTAGCTGTGTATTTGTCATATACAGCCTTTTTTTATGTTGAAGTGTGTGCCCTCCATCCCCAGTTTGCTGAGATTTTTTTTTTTTATCATAAATGGATGTTGGATTTTGTCAATGTTTTTTTTGTATGTATTGAAATTATCATATGATTTTTATCCTTCATTTTGTTTACATGGTATATTATATTGATTCATTTGCAGATATTGAACCAACCTTGCATCTCAGAACTAAATCCTACTTAATCATGGTAGTATGATTTTTAATGTCATACACCATGACATTTTTAAAAACTGCTGAATTTGGCTTACTCCTTTTGCTGGATTTGGCTTACTACTATTTTATTGAAGATTTATATATCTATGTTCATTGGAGATATTGGCTTGTGATTTCCTTTTTATAGTGTCTTTATTCTTTTAATCTTTTGTAAAATTCACCCATGAATCCGTCTGATCCAGGACTGTTTGATGGGAGTTTTTGATTACTGATTTAATTTTATCACTGGTATTTGCACTCTTCAGATTTTATATTTTTTCTTGTACAGTCTTGGAAGCTTTGTTGGTATATAATTGTTTGTAGCATTTTCTTGTAATCCTTTGTATTTCCATGGTGCTGATTGTCACTTATCCTGTTTTATTTTTTTATTTTATTTTTTAGGGCTCTTCCTCATATTTCTTGATGAGGCTGGCTAAAGGTTTATCAAATTGTTTTTTTTTAATCTTTTCAAATAAGTGTCTCTTAGTTTTCATTGATCTTTTCTG
The DNA here is from genome assembly GCF_000147115.1 of Myotis lucifugus. Lineage (NCBI taxonomy): Eukaryota > Metazoa > Chordata > Mammalia > Chiroptera > Vespertilionidae > Myotis > Myotis lucifugus. Next base: position 2,119,296 of record NW_005871115.1, read on the forward strand.
GGCTTTTTTGTTTGTTTGTTTTTGTTCTTTTTACTGGTAGTCTCTCTCACTATTTTGGCTCTAATTTTTATTATATCCTTCCTTCTACTTACTTTGGACTTTATTTATATTTATCTTTCTATTTCTTTTAGGTGTAAGATTAGATTGTTTATTTGAGATTTTTTTCTGTTTATTGAGGTAGGCCTATTTATATTGCTGTGAATTTCCCTCTTAAATCTGCTTTTGCTGTGTCATAAAGATTTTTGGTCATTGTGTTTCTATTTCATTTGTCTAAAAATATTTTTTGATTTCCTCTTAGATTTCTTTGTAAACACACTAATTGTTTAGTAGCATGTTTTTTAGCCTCCATGTATTCATATTTTACCATTTTTCTTCTTGTTATTGCTTTCTAGTTTTATAACATTGTGATTGGAGAAGATGCTTGATATGATTTTAATCTTCTTAAATGTACTAAGGCTTGTTTTGTGGCCTACCATGTGATCTGTCCTGGAAAATATTCTATATGCACTTAAAAATAATGCATTTTCTGTGTTTTGGTGTTTTTTTTTTGGTGGTGGGGGGGTGAAATATTCTTTAGTATCTATTAAGTCCATCTACTCTAATGTGTCATTTAAGGCCACTGTTCCTTGTTGATTTCTGTCTGAATGATTTGTCTATTGATGTAAATGGGTTATTAAAGTTTCCTACTTTTATTGTACTACTGTTGACCTCTCTTTATTTCTATTAATATTTACTTTATGTATTTAGGTGATCCGCCATCTCATGCATAGATATTTACAAGAATTATATCCTCTTGATGGATTGATCCCTTTATCACCACAAAATGCCCCTTTGTCTCTTGTTACAGTTTTTGTTTTAAAGTATATTTTGTCTAATGTAAATATGGCTACCCCATTTTGTTTGTTTCCATTAGCTTGAAATATCTTATTTCAATCCTTAACATTCAGTCTGTGTGTCTTTTGAACTCAAGTGAGTCTCTTGTAGACAACATAATGTGTTTTTATTCAGCCACCTTGTCTTTTGATTGGTGCATTTAGTCCATTTACATTTAAAGTAATTATTGATAAACTAGGGTCCCCGTGCACGATTTTGTGCACCTTGAAAGGAACTGTGGGCTGCGAGGCTGCGGTGGGCACAGGGGCAGGTCTTGGCCCATCATCCGTGCCCCTGCCTAGCCCCTCCCGCCATGGCCCCTGGGGGATGTCCGACTAAAGGCTTAGACCCCTAAGGGATTGGGCCTAAACCATTAGTTGGACATTCTTAGTGCTGTCACGGAGGTGGGAGAGGCTCCTGCCACCACCTCTGCGCTGGCTAGCCATGAGCCAGCTTCTGGCTGAGTGGCAATCCCCATATGGAAGTGCACTGACCACCAGGGGCAGCACCTGCATTGAGCATCTGCCCCCTGGTGACCAGTGCGCATCATAGCAACCAGCCATTCTGCCATTCAGTCAATGTGCATATTAGCCCTTTATTATTATTACTAGAGGCCCGGTGCACAAAAATTTGTGCACTCGGGGGGGAGGAGGGTCCCTCAGCCTGGCCTGTGCCCTCTCGCAGTCTGGGACCCCTCAGGGGATGACCACATGCTGGCTTAGGCCCGCTCCCTGAGGGATTGGGCCTAAGCTGGCAATCAGACATCCCTCTGGCAGCCCGGCAGCCTTGGGGGATGTCCACTTGCCAGCGGGGAGCAGGCCTAAACTGCAGTCAGACATCCTTAGCGCTTCTGAGGAGGCAGGAGAGGCTCCCACCACCACTGCTGTACTGGCAGCCATCAGCCTGGCTTGTGGCTTGAGCAGAGCTCCTCCCATGTGAGAGCACCCTGACCACCAGAGGGCAGCTCCTGCATTGAGCGTCTGCCCCCTGGTGGTCAGTGTGTGTCATAGTGACCAGTCATTCCCAGTCATTCTGCTGTTAGGGTCAGTTTGCATATTACCCTTTTACTATATAGGATAGAGGCCTGGTGCACGGGTGGGGGCCGGCTGGTTTGCCCTGCAGGGTGTCCTGGATCAGGGTGGGGTCCCGCTTGGGTGCCTGGCCAGCCTGGATGAGGGGATGATGGCTGTTTGCAGCTGGTCACACCCCCTTCAGGGTGGGGGTCCCCACTGGGGTGCCTGGCCAGTCTGGGTGAGGGGCTGAGGGCTGTTTTCAGGCTGGCGGGTGACTGAAGCTCCCAACCTCTCCTTTTTTTCTTTTTTTTTTAATTCTGGGATTTATTTACCTTCTATGGCTGTCACTGGAACTGAGAGCTGGCTTTAGCTCTGAGGCTTGGCTCCAGCTCTGAGACCTCAGCTGCTGAAAGCAGGTATCTGGGTTTTTTGGCTTCTATAATTGAAACACTGTTGCAGCTCCAGCTCCGAGGCTGGCTGGCTGAAAGCAGGTTTCTGGGGTTTGTTTAGCTTCTATAATTGCATCATTGTTTCTTAGAGTGCAGCTCAGAGGCCGGCAGCGGCAGGCGTGGAACCTTGGCTTCCTCCATCACTGGAGCAAGCAAGCCTCCTGTTCGCTTCAGCTGCCTGGCTGCCGGCCGCCATCTTGGTTGGCAGTTAATTTGCATATCGCCCTGATTAGCCAATGGGAAGCGTGTCGGAGGTATGGTTAATTACCATGTTTGTCTATTATTAGATAGGATTATATGGGATGTCCCTATTTCCCCCCTTTAACCCCCTCTACCCAGCTCTTGACCCCCACTTCTCTCTGGCCATCACCATACTGTTGTCTGTGTCCATGGGTTGTGCATATATTTTCTTTAGCTATTCCCTTCTTTAAATTTTTATTTTCAGGTAAGTGCTTATAACTGCACTATTATATATTTTCTATTATATCATTTAGAATTAAGATATTTTTTAATTGAACCCTTGTAAATTTTAGCACAATTTAATAAATTATGCTAGAAGCAATTAGGAGATTTTTCATGTAATGCAGATACATTTCAATTAATATTTTATTAATTTTTAATTTTTTAATATTTTAATTTGAAATAATCTCATACATGTAAAAAAAAAACCCTATAAAATACTACAGCATATTATATGTACCCTTCACCCAATTTCTTAGGTGTTAATAATTTAAACATAACCATTATACAACTAACAAAATTTGGAATATATTTTTCTTATAATCTCTTTAATGTTACTTAATCCATTTACTTTGTTTTTGTTAATCTTCACCCAAGGATATTTTTCCATTGAATTTTAGAGAGAGTGAAGGGAAAGGGAGACACATTGATTGGTTGCCTCCTGCACATGCTCTGATAGGGACTGGGGATCAAGCCAGCAACTGAGGTACATGCCCTTGACTGGAATCAAACCTGGGACCCTTCAGTCCACGGGCTAATGCTCTATCCACTGAGCAAAACAGGCTGCAGCTTAATTCATTTACTTTTAATCTATATGTGTCTTTATATTTAAAGTGGGTTTTGTTTTTGATTCACCCTCATAATCTATCTTTTAATTGGTGCATTTATGCCACTGACTTTCAGAGTGCTTACTGATAGAATTACTACCATATCAGGCGGCTGCTGGGGCTTCTGGGGCCGGCCTGTGGCCCCCGGGACTGGATCTGATCATGGGGGTGGCAGTGCAGGCAGGCAGCTTCTGGGGCTTCCGGGGCTGGCCTGCAGCCCCCGGGACTGGATCCGATCACAGGGGCGGCAGGCAGGTGGCTTCTGGGGTTGCACATGGGGGCCTGGATGGTGGCTTGTGCTGGCGGCTTGCGCTGTCCCGCCCTTCCTGCAGTATGCAAATTAGCCACCATCTTTGTTGGCAATTAATTTGCATATCTCGCTGTTTAGCCAATGGGAGGTGTAGCGAAGGTACGGTCAATTACCATGTTTGTCTATTATTAGGTGGGATTTTTGCTACCAATCCAAATAGTGACAACAAAATTAAGGCATCTACTATAATCACATTAGTGAGTGGGCTTATTGATCTTCTAGGCCATGGGTAAAGAAAGCAGGTTCACAAATGCTATTCCACACAAGTAACTCGAGATTGTTTCCATTACTTGCTCTTTACTATAAATGTGCAATTTTCATTTACTTGAAACACTTTATTGTGTACTATGTGCTGGGCTCACTATTAGGAGTATGGGACAGACATAAATTAGACTTGCTTTTTCTACTATAGAAGTTCAGTGTAGTTGGACCATCTATGGAATGAAGTCATTGCAAAATCACACATGAAGTGTTATGAGATTGGTGCTGTGAAACATAAAAGATGCCATGCTCATCTCAAATGTGGGGCAAGATAGGAAATGCTTCACAGAGCCAGTGATTGAGCTGGTTTTAAAGAAAAAGAGTTGACCTGCCTGGAAAAGGGAAAGGGTCAGAAGTAGTAACATGTACAAAGACAAGAGCACATCTGGGCAGTTGCAAGCTCATAAGTGAAGAGGGGCTAGGCTGGGAAGTAAGTATAAAGAGGAATGCAGAGAAGGAATCCCTACAATAGAAAGCCATTAAGTGCTTTAGGTCGAGAAGTAACATTGGATTTGAATTTCAGAAACTTCATTCTGTCTTTCATTAGAGCAATAGAGGTCAGTTAGAGACTAATATTTTAGGGAGTCATAATTCAGATCCAAAAGATGGTAGTGGTAGTCAGGATGAAAAAGAAGTAAAAACAGATAATTAAGAATATTTCCCAGGTTTGCCTTGAAAATCAAACAAAAGATACATGAAGAAGAGGCATAAAAATTAAATCTTTAGCCTGTTTCCTGATTATCATTAACATGGCACACCCTAATTCCTCTGGTGTTTTCATGGTAATGTCATCTCTGACTTCTAGCAAGTATTTCCTGATCCCATGGTTCCTTGGATTGTAGAGTGGTCTACACCAGCAGTCGCCAGCCAGAGGTCCGTGGACCACTGGTGGTCCGTGAGGTCTGAAAGGTTGGTGTCCACTGGTCTACACTGTCCTTCCCCTTCCCCTACATATACCCTCTCCAGGCTCTTCTGTGTTCCTCAGATCCCACTACTTCCTGCTTTTGCCTAAATAACAGTATTTTCATTATGTGTGATATTCCTAGTTGAAAAGCTTTACTTTTGGAGTTCTTTCATAACAACCAAAAAAAACCTAGCTCCTCTTTTAGGCTGACAAAATGCTATTCAGCCTTATCATTTGCCAAACTTTCCAAAAGAGATGTATCACACCCTGCTTTCATCCCTGTCCTAGATGAGGCATGATGGTAATTGAAAGAATTAAATGTTTTAATACTAAGTTCCATATATATAGTAAAGGCCAAATAAAAGTTCTTAAGCACTTATGGTAAGCTCAGAATTCCATTACAATGTGATAAATTATGTATAGTATTTATTATATTGGAACTAGAGGCCCAGTGCACGAATTCGTGCCCCAGTGGGGTCCCTCGGCCTGGCCTGCAGGATTGGGCCAAAACCAGCTCTCTGACATCCCGAGGGGGTCCTGAATTGCGAGAGGGCACAGGCCAGGTCGAGGGATCCCACCTGTGCATGATCAGGGCTGGGGAGGGACGCAGGAGGTTGGCCAGCTGGGGAGGGACTGCGGGAGGGCTCCAGGGCATGTCCGGCCCATCTCACTCAGTCCTGATTGGCCGTACCCCAGCAGCAAGCTAACCTACTGGTCGGAGCATCTGCCCCATGGTAGTCAGTGGACCTCATAGCAAGCGGTTGAGCAGCCTTAGCATATCATTAGCATATTATGCTTTGAATGGTTGAACAGCAGACTGGCTGACCAGACACTTAGCATATTAGGCTTTTATTACATAGAATTACTTGCTAATGTATAGCTCCCATTTAATTCTATGTGCTTTGAGGGTATAATTATTACTACTATGCATGGGATTTTGCATGTACCAATTACTTTCACAACATTCTGCTATGGTTCTTGATTTTAAAAGTTATTCATATTGTTATTTTATCCCCATTGTTTCCTCCTCACTATATACTGTCCAGGAACAAGTTATTAAAAAACACACAAGAATTTAGAGAACAGATGTTATTGTTGATTAGGAATTATCAATTATATGGTATGTCATCCTTCAGTCTTTCCCAGATATGTATTTCTTACTTGGGAGCTTAATATAACTTTGACTTTCAGTTCTAAGACATGGAACTGTATATCTTAAATATCTTAAAATAATGATATGGAATGGGTACTTTGCATTACTTTGTCCAATCAGCTCTTAAATGTCTTTTGCTTAACATGAAGAAGACAAATTACAACATAGAAATGCTCTGAAAGAAATGTGTGTGTTCATTTGAAAAGAACATACCAATTCTGCATTTAGTTAACATTAATTTTATAAAATACCTTAAAAGAACAGATAAAGTACTTGAGTTTACATAATAACCAGAATTGAAAAAGGATGAATAAAATATAAATTAATTGAACACATAACTATTTTGCCACATTAGACAAATTTTTTAAAAAGGCATTTAAAAAATAAAATAGTAATTGGGAAGAAAACCCTTCATTCTATTGCTTTTTCTGGAAACTTTTCCTAGAAGCACTAAAATTCCAGGTTAACAGGTAGTACCTGTATTGTTGAAAACATGCCATAATTTGCTTCCAAATCTGTCAGCTTAAGAGAAATAATTAGAATTTTAAACAGAATTATAATTCAGTGCAAATTAAAGCTTTCAGTTGAAAATTGGGGAGGAATCATGTCCAAACTGTAGGAAATGCTTCTGAAACTACAAAGGAAATTCACATTATGAAGAATCGTTGTGTTCTTGTGTGTGAAATGTTTAAAAATTGGCCCTTTGAAGTTGCAACTGGGAGTCTATATTAAGACTATTTGCAATGTGGCCAAGGTCATCTTTGTGGAAAGAAGCACTGCTCTGATTCAATTTCAGAAAACCTGGCCAGGATATGACAGACATTGTGGGGAAATAAATTTATGGAAATTAATATACTTGACTACCATTGAGGATAAATACTTTTACCCCTAGAACATGTTGGGGAATGGGGGAGAGCAGGTTAATGCTGTCCATGATTTGTTTTAAATATGAGGGATAATATAGCATACCAGCTAAAAAAATTAATCATACTACCAAGTCTTGGAGAAATGTGAGGAATGCCTAACTTTTTGGATCACAGTAAAACCAAGTTGGGATCATTATCAACCATTAATGGGCAATCACTTTATAATTAAAAATATTTGGGTTTAATTCTTTCCTCAAAAATTTTTCTTGGAGTTTGGTAAGTCATAAGTAATAGGTAGCAATGGGCTTTTCATGACAGTTTTTGATAGAAAGTTTTGTCTTTTCATTCCATTCTGTACAAGTTTTTGATTCATTCTTTTTAATGACAAACCAATGGTTGCTATTGAGTATAAGATGTAGAGATTTTGGTGGAAGTTAGTAAAATACATTTTTAAAAAAAATTTCCAGTCTAATTTACTATATTTCCATAAGTCTCCTTTTTTTCTAATTCTCACTTGAAATGTTCACATTATTCACATTATTTGAGAATGTACTGTTTTCTAACATTTGTATTTTGTATCATTCCCTAATCTATTAAGACTGTCATAACAATGTTATCACAATAAAGTGGCAACTTTTAGATTTTAAACTGTACCTATGATCAGCAAGTCATAAAGCCCAAAATACAGTGCTAGTCTCATGTGACATCCAAAACTGATGAAATAACTGAAAAACCATGATGACATAACATGGAGTTCATAAAGCAATGGAGAATTAGCCAATATAATTTTTAAAGGTGTAAGAAAACTGCAGTCATATACCAAACTCACAGGAAGAATATCTAAGGCAAATTAAAAATCCCCTTCCAGGGACATCTATCGGCTCAGAATCACCTGAAGAAATTAAAACACAAGCACAAACTATCCAAGGCGTGTGATTCCTCAAGGACCTCACATCAGGACAGTGAAACTGTCAGGTGAGGGCAGGTGTCACTTTGCAAGGAGCGCATCAGTTCCCCTCCAGGTCACTACATGTCTTCAACAGCATTACTTTCCATGGGACCTGCTAGATGTTTGGTTGTGTCCTTTCACGTCCTGAAGAGCGGCTCACCATCCGATGCATCTTTTTACATCGCATTGTGTGTCAAGTTACGGAGTGGGAGAAGCATGCACAATCCTGCAATTAGTCTGTATTTAGAACACCTTCTGTGGTTCAGATACTTTACACAGACTTGGTTTTGTCTCATTTCTCCACTAACTTGTCATTAGGAAAGAATAAAAAAAAAGCAGATTGCCTGAAAATTCTGAAGCTTTGATGGAAACCTTCTAGGCTTTGTCCATTAGAGAGACTTTTACCATCAAAAGCGCAGATAAAGAATCAAACTGAAATCAGCTTGCAACAGTTTGTGCTTTAAAAACAGTGCTGATCGCATCACAGATGCACAATAAATATTTGTAGCGTTATTAAAAGTATCAACACCGTTTCTGAAGAACCAACCTCCATATTGCAAAAAAAAAAAAAAAGGCAAAACTATACATTTCTTTCACCTGACTGGATGGAGCATTGTGAAGCAATGAATGAATTTACAAATTTAATATGAATTGTAATTTGATTGCAAAGAGAAAATTACTAAGAATTTTGCAAAAAAAACACCCAAAACACCCAAAATACAAAATAAAACAAAAAAATTGCCACAGTAGCATTAGCACTTAACAGTGCATCAAAGATTTAATGTTTCCACTGCAAAATGAACTGGATCCTAAACCTGTTAGGTACCAGAGTGTAATCACTCAAATAAGAAATGACCTTCACTCTACTTGGGAGAGGTATGACCATAATTTTACCTGAAATTCATGAGCGTATTTTGGGGAGACAGCATGCCTCACAGTGATTCAGGCATACATATCAGGGGACTTCATTATACAAGTTCTATACACATTGTCATGTGTGAGAGTATTTCCCCCACCTTTGCAGGTAGTTGCTTTCAAATAGTTCAGGTTTTTATAGTCGTGACACCCTTGGGATGACAAAGATGAGAATAAAGATTAAGATCCCAAAACTTAGACTAAAAAGGGAAGCTCCTCTATGTTATATGAAAACACTTTATAAAAGGCAGTTCACTGGCAAAAAAAAAATGCTTTATACATTCAGATTTTCCCCATCTCACAACAATGGTTTCCAAAAGAAGACTCAGTAGTGAAGGCCACACACTTTTTTTTTTTGCATTAGTTTGATATGTTGAAAATCAGAACCTTTAAAGCATCTTGTAAATGGGAGAGATGCAGTTGGTGGGGATGAGGTCTGAGGGGAGAAACCAAAGTGAATATGTGACTTAGTTGTTTGGTGTGGACAGCAAGGGAGTTGGTGGGAAATGTTACAGCAGACCTGACCGCTCAACAAAGGGTCCGTCAAGAACACAGTACAAGTATAAAAAAAACAAAACTAAAAACAAACTGCAACTTCGACAACTTGTAAACAAGGAAAAGCATTTCACAGATTCAAAGTTCAAGGGAAGTAAACGTCTTTAAATTATTTTTTTTTGTCAGTTCAACCCTGATTTAAAAGTATGGCTAGCAAAAATAAAGAAGCCGCAGCTGTGGCCATCCTGAGCAAGCAGCTGTCTTCGGAGAAGCAGCTCTTCTAGGCCCTTCAAGAAGCCACGTGAAGAGGAGACACCTTCTTTCTCCAATTCCACTGCACGTCTCTCCTTTCCATGCTCCTGGAATATGCACCAATTGCTTGACATGAGGATGGTGACAGTCCTGGCTGCTATAGATTCAGACGTGGGGAGACTGGAGGGGGGAAGGCAAATTCCCGGAGGATGCTACGGGCCACTTCAACATTATTCTGCGCTATCTCTAAGGCTCTCTTCACCTCTTCAAATGCATAACCCTCTCCCATTAGTTTTGCAATTTTTGCATCGACATTTTCCAATGCTGCCTCGGGCCCGTGGGGTTTTCTGTGGTGGATTTCTGGTGCAGTCCTTCGGGGTCGTGGTTTAGGAGGTCTGGCTGGTGCTTGTGAACCATCTGTGTAGATTTTAAAGAGAAGCATCATTTAGATAATGAGATAAAAGGAAAGACATAAACATTAGTATGATCTCATTTTATATGAAAATCTTTTTCATTTTCTCTACAACTAAACTTTTTTTTTTATATACACTACTAGAGGCTCGGTGCATGGATTCGTGCACTGATGGAGTCCCTTGGCCTGGCCTGCACCCTAGTGCAATCTGGGATGCCTTGGGGCATGACAGAGAACTGGTTTTGGCCCGATCCCCACAGGCCAGGCTGAGGGACCCCACTGGTGCACGAATCCATGCACCGGGCCTCTAGTATCCATATAAGATCTTTGGTTAATCTCTTCCCGCCCTCCCCCCACCCCCTTCCCTCTGAGATTCATCACTCTATTCTACATTTCCATGCCTGTGGTTTCCACTCCTGCATTGAGCGTCTGCCCCCTGGTGGTCAGTGCGTGTCACAGCTACCAGCTGGTCGGCTAGTCGCTTAGGCTTTTATTTACACACACACACACACACACACACACACACTAGAGGCCCGGTGCACGAATTCTTGCACCAGTGGGGTCCCTTGGCCTGAACTGCGGGATTGAGCCGAAACTGGCTCTCTGACATCCCCTGAGGGGTCCCAGATTACTAGAGGGTGCAGGCCAGGCTGAGGGACCCCACCGGTGCACAATCGGGGCCAGGGAGGGATGCTAGAGGTTGGCCAGCCCTGGAGGGGCCACGGGAGGGCTCCAGGGCATATCTCGCCTGTCCCGATCAGCCGGACCCCAACAGCAAGCTAACCTACTGGTCAGAGCATCTGCCCTCTGGTGGTCAGTGTACGTCATAGCGACTGGTCAACTGTCTGTCCCCTGGTGGTCAGTGCACACCATAGCGAGTGGTTGAGTGGCCTTAGCATATCATTAGTATATTATGCTTTGATTGGTTGAAAGGATGACCAGACGATTGGACACTTAGCATATTAGGCTCTTATTATATAGGATAGATTGTAGGGTAGGTTACATTGTCCCTATGTTTAACACAAATTTATTTCCAATTCCACATATTATTCTTCAAGCTTTACGAAGTAAGAGATATAGAAGGAAAAACCTTGCCTGAAAAAGACAGGCTTTTACTCTGGCAACATAGCGCATCCTTATTTACTAGATGGAGGAAGTGTCTACTAGATGAAAGTCTGTTACAAGCTCACAAACATTCCTACAGAACACCCCACCTGGCCCTCCATCCCACCCATGTCACAGCAGCACTGCTCTGAGAAACATGTTTGTACTGTCTTTGCCTGTCTGATATTTCAAGTTAATAATGCTATAAAGTGATGCCTTACTGATCCCAGGCGGAGGGGTGGAAATAAAAAGAAAATGTAGATGCCTTGAGTCTACTGCTAGTTAATAGGTTGAACAGAAGTACTTTGCTCAAATACTTTATCCAGATTCCAATATAGGAAGTTTTGCTTGAGAAAAAGCAAAGCCGGCCAAAACATTAGCAAGGGCCAGTTGGGTTCCAGATCAGTCCCCTGATGATAATAGTTTCTCTCAGTTAAACCAAATGACATTGGTGTCTACAAGTGGAGAGTAATTTTAGTAAGACAAAAGAAAATTACAGGCCACCACCCCATACACATCACCAGGGCATGGGCTGGCAACTTGAGAGGGCTGTATACTCTTTCATGGATTTCCATGTATCTATATTTGGTACTTTAATTGAGATGCCTAGAATTTTTAAAATATTACAATAAAAATTGTCAAATTTAAGCCATAAAACACTATGTAGACATCAATGTTTATTTACCTTTTTTCTTCTTAGAGCATACACAAATGCCAAGTGATAAATTCAAGAACATGGTTAAGTAAACGAGGACGGTGAGGCTAGGACCCCTATGCCTCTTGCCGCCTGCCCCCATCTTATCCCCTCCCAGTCTCTGCTGCCTCGCCACATTTCCCAGTGCTTTAGGAGATACTATAAGTAGATATTTTCAATAATAAAATCTAAATCATAAAATATTATCTAATACCTTATTTCATATTTTTCTAAGTATGATATTTTTATATGAGAAGATAACTTGCAAAAAACATCATCCCATTCACAGTTCTAGCAATCCTATATAATAAAAGCCTAATATGCTAAGTGTCTGGTCATCCGTTCAACCAATCAAGGCGTAATATGCTAAGTGTCTGGTCATCCATTCAACCAATCAAAGTGTAATATGCTAAGGATATGCTAAAGCCGCTCAACCGCTCGCTATGACATGCACTGACCACTAGGGGGCAAACAGTTGACCGGTTGACCAGTTGCTATGATGTGCACTGACCACCAGTGGGCAGACGCTCTGACCGGTAGGTTAGCTTTGCTGCTGGGGTCCGGTTGATCAGGACTGAGAAAGATGGGCTGGGCACGCCCTGGAGCCCTCCAGTGATCCCGCCCTGGCTGGCCAACCTCCTGCATCCCTTCCCTGCCCCGATCATCCACCAGTGGGGTCCCTCGGCCTGGTGTGTGCCCTCTTGCAACCCGGGACCCCTTGGGGGATGTTGGAGAGCTGGTTTCGGCCTGATCCCGCAGGCCAGGTCGAGGGCCCCCACTGGTGCATGAATTCGTGTACTGGGCCTCTTAGTATCTATATAACATACATAAAAGCATCCAAGATGAAAATATTTGGTTCCATACCAAACTGGATAATAGTCTTGTTTTTAATTTTTTTCTTTCTTATAAGATAATGCTTCGTTTGAAAAAATATTACAGTGGTAGGTAAAGCTTATTAAATTCTGCTCATATAAAAGAACACATTAATTTTTGGTTCTTGCTAAGTCTGTATTGTTTCTTGCTGTAACTAAATATCTCAAATATTTATGGTCTGCTAAATTGCATTGTTTACTGTGTTTTGAGGTTCCATTTATTTTTCTATTAAGTATTTCCATTATGTTATGCAGACATGAACAATAAATTATACTTTGCTTCTAATCATTTCCAAAAAAACTATTAGAAATTCTAACAGGCCTTCCTTTAATCAATTACCACAGAATTTATACATTGAAATCTCTGTTCTGATTTAACTGAGAAAAGTACCTAGACATAAATCAAGTCTAAATTCCTTGTATTCTGCTGATAATTTTCTAAGATTTTTTCTACTATTGTTATTGTGTTTCTGTCCAAAATACTAAGAAGGGCACAAGAATGTCAAACACCTGTGGAAAGAACAGCTATGTGTATGTACTGCTAAAGTAGTGCAGGAAGGCAGACAGAGTCGCATCAAATAGGGTAACTGGCAGTGAAGTCTTACGATTTAGAGCTTTTAGACTTAATAAACGTATGTATCTTTGATCGTGGTAGATGCGCCTATTAAAAATCTCCAGGAAACCTATCCACTCTGTGAGGCTGCTCTAATGAATACTGGCCAAATGCAATGAAATTCCAATGACTAATTTTATTTAAGAGAAAACTATTCTTTGCTTGTAAAAATAAGCAGTAAGCATAATTTAGGAAACCTAAGTTAGCAAGGAAAAAACACTTGCACATACACACTACAATTAAATCAAATCTCTAGTTAGAGTAGTGAAGGTCTCTCATTCTGGAATTGGTATTTTATTTTTGCACACAAACTATATTGGAAATATCAACTAGAGAAAATGATTTAAACCCGTTCTGGAATGAGTCCTGACAGATTTTGAAGACATTTTAATAAAAATAAAACCTTATTGAAGCAAATATTTTTTCAATACATGGATTTCCCTTTTAAATCCAAAACTCATAGATCCCAGCCCTCATTGGCCTAACTCAAAATCTATTTCCCCCAAACTGTGCTGATAACTCTTCAGAATCTTACAAGTGCCCAGAGGTTGAACTGTATCATGTATTAGAGCCTACAAATGGAAAAATGGAATCTTTGTTGCAAATTTTTACCACCTGTTGTTATTTATTACCAAAGATATACTAGATATACTACATATTTATGAATTTCTACTTGTCACTGAATATTTTATTCAATTTTGAATATCATAATTATTTTGTTTGGCTGTTTTGGTTAGATGCATCTCAGTATGGCCTCTAAGGTATTGAGTAACTCTGATTTAAGCAATTTACTTTTACAATTCTCATTCTCCAAATCTACGCCTGTGTCTCCATTTTTAGAGTTATTACTTGTCCCTTCCCAGTCAGGTAGAATGTGAATTAATTAATGTAATGTTCGGTGTATGTGCTGAGGAGATGATGAAAAAGAAAGGACGATGAGTTCACATTTACAGTGATCACTGCTACACTGAAAACAGCAATTACTATTAAGAGGAATGTCAGAGGTGTGGAAGAGGATAAAAACATGCCATTTTTTGTGAGTGCACACTTCTGTAGAAAGCTTTTAAACAAGATCTTAAGCAAAATATCCTACAACCTGAATAGGGAAAGCTGTTTTTTTTTTTTTTTAAAAAGAGGCAGACCATTTCCATGCTGATCATTAGAACAAATTACTTAAATGAATCTCTTTTTTGACACATTTCTTCCCAAAGCTCATAAACAGCCTTCACTGTACCCACTGTTCTTTTTCACAATGTCTAATGGTAGGAGACAGCAGGTCCTCATTCGCTTTAGAGTGTGTGGGTAGGAGAAGGAAGCAATGACACAGAAGATATAGCTATCTCACAGTTCCCTGAGTTATGATAGTGTAGTTTTGGAGTACATGGCCTGATGGAATTTTACCAACTCCATGGGAATTTCTGTACCTGAATAAAGATCATCCTTAAAAACAGTTATTGAAAGGGCATGTGTTTACTCTAGAGCTGTTGTCCATGCTCAGAGTACTTTTAACTCCTATGAGCAATAGTAACATCAAAATAAGTGCAAGAATATGTGGATATAAATAGTACATTTTCCTGGAGCACCAGTTTTACTCAAGGATGTGAGATTGTTAATAGTTTTTAATACTGAAATGAATACAGGTGTACCAATAAGTAAAATGCAAAATTTACATATATTTTTTAGATTAAACTGACTGAAGCAATTTCCTGCATGTGATTGTCCACTTTTAGTTAGAGCCTTACTGCCTGTGTTGTTCAGAGTTAACTATTTGGTGTGGAGAAAGATTTTAGAAGCAATAATTTAAGGGTAAATCTTGATTTAATTTTCATTTTCTGAGTCTATTAAAGAGCAGAGAGTCATAAAGTCATGAATAGCATGGGAATTAAACTGATGACAACACGATTAGAAGAATCCCTTGAATGAGTACTGTGTATCATGCATTTTAAATGAGAGCACTATCAACCCCTACAGGGCAAAAATTGATCCTTGAGGGACAATCATAGATCCTTTGGGTTGCGGCCCTCTGAAGAGCCACAGTACATAAAAATATGTAGTATATCTAGTATATCTGTGGTAATAAACTTTCATTACTGCAGAGTGGGGCAGGATTGAGGAGTAGAAAAAAGGACTAAAAAGGCCTTTAAGTGGACTATGATAAAAAAGAAAAGGGCCCTAGCCAGTTTGGCTCAGTGGATAGAGTGTCGGCCTACAGACTGAAGGGTCCCAGGTTCGATTCCAGTCAAGGGCACATGCCCAGATTGCAGGCTCGATCCCCAGTAGGGGGTGTGCAAGAGGCAGCCGATCCATGATTCTCTCTCATCATTGATGTTTCTCTCTCTCTCTCCCTTCCTCTCTGAAATCAATTAAAAAAAATAGGTGAGGGACACTGTTGTATGTTAATATCTACAGGAGTGAATACCAACTATTTCACCACAAGAGGTCCTTATTTATTTATTTATTTTTCAGTATTTAAGCTTTGGTGTTTTTGTGGGTTTTTTTTTAGTCCATATTTTGAAAGATGTGTTTAATAAGCAAATGTCATAATTAATGAGTACATTTTCCTACTTTCTATTTCTTTTATATTAAGTCTTATTTAACAATAACTACAACACCAAGTTTCCGTATTTTAAACAAAAGAAGAAGCACTTAATGTGTTAGTTTTCTTGCATATAAAGTTAGAATTTCTGTAGACTTTTAAAATATTAAGTAGTGTTTGACAACACATAAAAATAATGGATTATCATACCATAATTTAAAATGACATTTTAAAAGTTTAATTATGTGGTAAGATACATATGATACTATGTTAAATGGAGTTGGGATAGAATTGACATATTAAGTATGATTTCAACTATGTGAGCATGTGCATAAAAAAAGTTAGGAAGAAATACTAAAATGGCAATAATGTTCATTATTCATGACAGGATTACAGGTGACTTCTTTTTCTTGTTGCTTTTGAATTCTATTCTATTTTATACATGTCTATATTTAGAATACTTAGCATAGCATTTGGCCCAATAGTATGCACTTAACAAATTTTAAAATGATTGTTTTGTACAATCTGAGACAATCTCTAAAGCTTATTCAGTAGTTCAGTGACAACACTTGGGAGAGAGAAACATCGATCAGCTGCCTCCTGCACACTCCATATTGGGTATGTGCCTGCAACCAAGGTACATGCCCTTGACCGGAATCGAACCTGGGACCCTTGAGTCCCCAGGCTGACGCTCTATCCATTGAGCCAAACCAGTTAGGGCTGCACTTAACAAATTTTAAAACGATTGTTTTGTACAATCTGAGACAATCTCTAAAGCTTATTCAGTAGTTCAGTGACAACACTTGGGATGGACATCAAGACTCAAACTACTGATTTCTCAACTGTATCTGAGGATTAAATGACAAAAATAATATAAATTTAACTGATTAAGGCATAATTGAAATCTGAAACTCATCAATACCATATACTGTAATAGACAATTATGATATTAAGGTTATAACATACCATTTTTAATGGTTATTAAAGAGCATTAGATTTGTAAGGAAAAAAAAAACTTCAGGTATTCCAACTGTGTAAACTATAACAGTTTTATTATCCTTGTTGAAACACAAAACAAAATCTTCAATAATTTATCTTAAAACATCACCAATGACAATACACAATTCCAACCCTTTGTGAAGTGAAGCCATGATTTCTAATTGAAATTTTAATGAAGATAACTATAGAATATTTGGTCTTGATATAAAATTTATTCAACACTCAATTACTTTTCCTTTAAGCAACCAAAGGAAATGTAGTATTGGAATTAATTGCTTTATAATGAGACCTTTATTTTGCCTGTATATTTGGCAATAAGGTCTTTTAGCAGTTACAAATAGATTCAATACAAGTTATGTGCTGAAATTATTGCATTATTTTCAAGTGTTGCCTTGAACTGCTAAGAATATGAAAAATCTCCAGAGCTAATGCTGCATTTCCTCAGCATGACTGTGTTGTTCTACTACAAGATAGATTCCCTGGGTTTTTCAAGAACGGTATTCAAACTGTAGCGAATTTTATCTTATAACGAAAAAAGCAAAACTGTAAAATTTGTGAAAACTCAAATATAGGTAGTAATAGGCATGAATCCCACATGAATAATATATCCATGTGAAGAAATAAGCAGGTTATTAGCAAAAAATAGGTGCCTCATATACAGGTATATATAAATTTAACAAGCTGGTTAAATCTAGTTACTTCTGATTAACTATCATTAAATATCAATTGTTACATCTAAAATACATCCTCCCCCCACAATTTTTATAACTGTCTTAAACATTTGGAAGGCTCTTTGTATATGCAGACATATATATATATTAGAGGCCTGTTGCACGAAAAGGTTCGTGCAATAGGCCTTCCCTTCCCCTGGCTGCCGGCACCGGTTTTCCTCCGGCACCAGGGACCCAGGCCTTCGCTCCGGCCGGAGCTGCCTTCAAGCCTTCGCTGCCCCGGCCGGAGCCGCCTTCAGTCTTCGCTCCGCTGCTTCGCGCCTACGTATGTAAATTAACTGCCATCTTTGTTGGTGGTTAATTTGCATATCTCGCTGATTAGCCAATGGGAGGCGTAGTGAAGGTACGGTCAATTACCATGTTTGTCTATTATTAGATAGGATACAAACACACACATAGATACATATATACACACAAACACATATACACATCCTTTTTTAATGAAATTATATTTTCGAATTCTTTAGAAAGAATCTTTACACAGAAATTTTACACATAAATAAGTCACTACTAGTCATTTAGATCACCATAAAGACCAGAGAAATTGAATTTATAAGGTGTAGCAATTACATCAGAATCCTCAACGGTCATCTTAAAAAGGCCTTAATAAAAGCATATTACATATTAGAATCCTAAAGGCACATAGCATCCAGTCTCAAGTTTTTTTTTTTAATATATTTTATTGATTTTTTACAGAGAGGAAGGGAGAGGGATAGAGAGTTAGAAACATTGATGGGAGAGAAACATCAATCAGCTGCCTCCTGCACACCTCCCACTGGGGATGTGCCCGCAACCAAGGTACATACATGCCCCTGACTGGAATCGAACTTGGGACCCTTCAGTCCACAGGCTGATGCTCTATCCACTGAGCCAAACCAGTTAGGGCCAGTCTCAAGTTTTTGACAGAAAGACCTAGGACAGAAGGCAAGCCCAGTCCCTCTGCTGGTGTGAAATTAACAAGTGGACATCTTGGTAGCTCTGTGAACTACATGAGAGCAAGTATCTTATTGGAAAAAGTATCTTATTTTCTAAGGTTTGACCTTGTTTGTAAAGAGTTCAGGGAGTAGGTTGAAATATTTGATGTCACAGCTAGTGGAAGCTCTCAGAGTAATAACCAGGCCTATTTTATCATGCAGGTAAAAGCTGGTTCAGGCTTCTGGTAAATGCCTATTTGGGGACATTTCAAAAAGGTTTGTGACTCAAGGTTTATCCTTAAAATTTCTAGGGTAATCAGAATTCCTACCATTTGAAATCATACAGGTGAATGATGTTCCTCTGGGCTCTACAACACCCACATATTATGGAACAAACTGTAAAGAAGCTGTGAAAATAGGGCATTTTGGCCACAACTCTCCCCATAACTTGAGTATATGTTTCTTCTAATTCAGAGTTGGTGGTGTTCTAAATCAGTCATGGTACTCTCCTCAAACTTGTACTTTTTACATCATTTCCTTACGGGACTTGATTCCTTCATTTACATAGAAGCTGCCTGGTATTGTCTACCCTTCTTCTTGACTTTTCACACTTTTTCACTGATCTGAAAATCTACCCTTTCGATTGGAATTACAGTGCTTCATTGGCTACCCCATGGATATATCTAAAATCTTGGAAAGACTAGAAGTAAACTGGTAAGAGCATGGACCAAAATTTGAAAAGGCTAATAAAATTTTCTATGTTCTCCTGAGTTTTATTCAGGTATTAAGACTTATAGGAGAATTTCAGCATCTCCCATGCATGTTATCAAGTATGTAAGAACTGGCTTGATAATTCTCAAATCAGCCATTACTAATTTTGATTCAGAAGTTACAGAATATATGGCTATCACTAATAACAAACCTTCTGTGAACTGAGGTTTGAGCTTAAGAACAAAAATCTAGTAAGAAAAATGATGTTTACAATTATGAGATAAAAATATTGTCCAAATTGCTAAAAAAAAAAAGTATGGGTTATGAGTATGGCTTGTATTTTCTAAAATAGTATATCCTTCCACTTAATGGCTGGTAGTGGAGCACTGACTGGTAGCCCTAAATAAGCTGTAAAAATTAAGAGTTTGGTGCTAGTATTAATTCTAAAGAGATTTCTTCCTGTAATGGAGAAATGAGAGAATGTTGCATTATAATGTATATAGAGATTTTCCCTTTTCTGATATCTGGTAAGGCAGAACAAAAATTAGAGAATGAATAGATACGCATCAGAGAACACATTTTACTGACTAATCAAAGATAACAGAACAGCGATTTTTCTTTTCCATGAAGTAATTTTGTAGGCAATCCTCTCATTATACAAGCTTTATAAGTAACTTGCAAAGGTAATAAAAATACTTTCTTAGGCTGGCAGTGCTTGCTGAACTGTATAATGAATAAAAAGGTAAGGTACTCCAAAGAGCACTGAATAAACAGAAGGTATTATTACTATTATTAGCCAACTCACCTGAAGAGGACGGAAGCTGATCGTAATCCTGGGATGTTCTGTTGGATTTGACATTTTCACCTGGCAATCTCCTAGCAGGAGGCAAAGGAACTTGACCACTTGCTGGGTCAAAAAAGGGATCTTAAAAATTAAAGATAATTTTCAAAATTAGAATGTCTCTGTTGGTTGATTGAAGAAAAAATTCTAGAGATTCTAGTTTTTGAAAATAAATTACAAAACTAATTTCATGACTGGTAATAACAATTTTTAATCTGCTAGCATATTTTCTTTCTACTTGTCAATGAAATATTTTCCCATTTATTCCTAGATAATAAAGATTACCAATTTTATATTTTCAGATATTAATTGTAAAATTGTCGATGCAGCTGTTTCTAATTTTTATTTTCTGTTCCAATCTTTCATGTACAATGAATAAATTACAGAAACTGTTGTAATAGAGCAAAATTCAAAATCCCTTTTTTTTTTAACTATCTGAAATCAGTTAATCACTCTTAGTAGGCAATTTGTAAAATGGACATTACATTTGTGATTTGTGAGGATTAAATGAATTTATGAATGTGAAATCCCCTGTACACATATGGTGGTTTTGAAAATAACATTACAGTAGGCATCCTATGTTAAAAATCATTGTTGTTAATTGGCTCACTGAATAGTGAATTTAATTGTTAAAAGTTGTGATTTTTTTTTCTACTTTGGCAGTCAGAGAAGGGGTATCTGAAATAGTGAAAAATATATATTGTAGACAAATTAAAATTTACTATTTCTAGTGATATTAACTGGAACTAAAGGCAGAAAGAGATTTTGTCAATGCTACTATATCAAAGGTCAGGTGCATAAACTTAACTGGTTTACAATTAGTAGTTCCTGGGTTTAAAGCCATAGAACTGATTGTTTTGGGTCACTGATAATTTATTTAGCTACCACTTCCAACACGGGCTCCTCTGTTTTCCTCTCTCAATCTCACTCACTTTTACATCTGCCAGATCTCCAAAGGTGCTACCACAGTTCTTGGAGGTCAGGGACCTTATCTTATTCATCCTGTTTGAATTTTCTCTCCTAACACAAACACAGTACCAAGAACAGTGCCTAGCAAATAGCCTGGACTTCAAAAATATTTACTTTTAACTACAAAAGGTAAACGCAGACAGATTGATTTTTCAGAAATTCAAAATCAAACCCATGAATTTCACTGACAAATCCATGAAATTTGAATTGCTGACAAGGCTAAAATTATAAATATTAAAGACCTAATTATATTTCA
This sequence comes from Myotis lucifugus, assembly GCF_000147115.1. Lineage (NCBI taxonomy): Eukaryota > Metazoa > Chordata > Mammalia > Chiroptera > Vespertilionidae > Myotis > Myotis lucifugus. The sequence continues at coordinate 2,140,455 of NW_005871115.1, forward strand.
TTGTTTTAACTTCCATTTGAGTTTTTCATTAAGAATATGTAAGAGTTTGGTTACTTAAGAAGGTAATTCATGCTGATTTATACCAATTTTTGACTAGATAAGTAAGGCAAGACTTGAAGTCATTGATTATTTTTTCCCTATTCGAGTACAATAATTATCCCCAGCTTTACTGGAGACTTTTTGGCCTAAGCAAGGCTACTTAAGTTGCTTTTATTAATTTCAAGATTAAAATGAGTCTTAGATTTTGAGCTTTCAATATTTGAAGAGTCAGTGGTTCAGCCTCAATTTTGCTGAAAAGTTTTAGGAAGATAAATCAAATGCAACAAATGTTAAATGTTAATCTTGATAAGAAAAAGTAACCAAAGGGACCAAATATAGTAATTTCTGAACAAATTTAGAAATTTCTCAAGGATTTAGATTTATTCAATAAAATTTAAGTTGTGCAATCTAAAACATCACTAATGTAATAGGTTAGAGGAAAGATTATCTTTTGCAATACTTATACTTTTTTTATTTCCTTAGGGGTAATTTATGGGTTTGTCAGATATGCTGTTTTCAATCATCTATTTATTTAAAGCTAAACATTAGATTCTAAATACATAGTGTCATAAATAGACTACAAAATATACAGTTATGATGTTGTCCTGTTAAACTATTTCACTTAAAAAGTCACTAGAGACATGGATAATACCATAAATAATATATCGTTTAGTCTGAACCGCTGCCATGTTCTGTCATGCTTTTATAGCAAGCTGTGAAGTTAGTACTGGTGCTTCAATGGAAAAAGATACACAGTTACTACAGAGATACATAATTAACTGTCTCCCGATAAGGACAAATTGAAAAGCAATAAAGTTTTAAAAAAATAACTCTTCAAAAACTAATTTCAGTAACATTTTATATCCACACTTAGGGTTAAAACATACAAATTGAAAATACCACAGCCAATGTACCATTATCCTATATAATAAAGAGCTAATACGCAAATGGACGTCACATCCTCACACCATCATGCCAGACACTCAATACTGGGGAGTGAGGAATGGGGACCAGCCAGGCACAAATGAGCTTGTGAGATTGTGAGAGAGGAATGGGGACCAGCCAGGCTGTGGCCTGGGAGAGGGACAAGCGCCTGCCCCACGGTCCCGGGTGCCAGCGGCTGCATCTGAACCTGTGGTCCGGGAGAGGGACAAGCTGTCTGCACCGTAGTTCAGGGTGCCAATGGCTGTGCCAGCGCCTGTGGCCCAGGAGAGGGACAAGCCGCCCGCACCCCGGTCCCAGGCACCTGCGGCCTGGGCAAAGCCACCTGCCCATGGCCCCCGGTGGCTGCGGCTGGCCAGAGGAGGGAATCCTGGGTCCTGGGTGCGGGGCGAGGTAGAGGTGGTTAGGGACGATCAGGCAGGCAGGCAGGTGAGCGGTTTGGAGCCAGTGGTCCCAGATTGCGAGAGGCAGTTGGACATCCCCTGAGAGGTCCTGGATTGGAGAGGGTGGGACCTTCCCACCCCGTGCACGAATTTCATGCACTGGGCCTCTAGTCTATATATAGAAAACTCTAATATGCAAATAGACTGAAGGGCAGAACCGGTCACTATGACGTGCGCTGACCACCAGGGGGCGTGCATGGAACATGGCGGGATGGTGGAGCAGGTGAGTGGGAGTGCCAGACCAAGGCAGGGTGCCGGTTGCTGTCATTGGGGCGAGCCTCTAGTGCAGCCGTGGGCAAACTACGGCCCGCGGGCCGGATCCGGCCCATTTGAAATGAATAAAACTAAAAAAAAAAAAGACCGTACCCTTTTATGTAATGATGTTTACTTTGAATTTATATTAGTTCACACAAACACTCCATCCATGCTCTTGTTCCGGCCCTCCGGTCTAGTTTAAGAACCCACTGTGGCCCTCGAGTCAAAAAGTTTGCCCACCCCTGCTCTAGTGGTTACTGAAAATACTTTGCTCCCATGTGCCACAGTCCCACCCAGCACTCGCACCCACTGCCAGCACCATCAGAGGGTGTGAGTGGTGGCTGCTGGCCCCAATCGTCCCTCAGGGCTTCTGCACCTCTACCTGTTCTTGAGGGGCGATCAGGGCTGTTAGCCGCCACTGGCCCTGCTTGTATCTGCTGCTGGTGCTGGCCCTAATCGCTCCCTGCCATCAGCTTGTGGGAGTAGTGGTGGCGGGAGTGGGGGTGCCAGCAGACAGGAGACTGGGGGCCGTGGCAGGGGCGCAGAGGATGGGCTGGGACCCGCCCCTGTGCCCACTGCAGCCTCGCAGCCCACAGTTCCTTTCAAGATGCATGAATTCATGCACTGGGCCCCTAGTATAGTAATAAATATTTGAGAAATGAGAATAAACATGATGGGATTAATCTATTTTGAAAAGCAAAATACTACTGCCTGTGATTTACAGCAGGTAATGCTAAATTTAAAGTTTAATACTTATTTAAAGATTATTTAAAAAAAACTAAGGGAAGACTAGAATGAAAAGGTTTGCTAATTATAAAATAAATGGGAAAGACTTTTGGTAAAGATGGCAGAGTAGGCAAACACTGTGCTCAACTCCTCCCACAACCACATCAAATTCACAAATAAATTAAACAACAACCATCACTGAGAACCACCTGAAATCTAGCTGAACAGAAGTCCTATAACTAAGGATATAAAGGAGCCATGCAGAGCCTGGTAGGCAAGGTGGAGGTATGAAACAGGCAGATCCCACACCCACGCTGTGGCAATTAAGAATCAGGAGGCATATCTCAGCTGCAGAGGTGTCCCCTAAGGAGCAAGGGGTCTCAGTCCCACCCTGAGCTCCCCAAACCAGCACTCCAGTGCCAGGAAGAGGAGTCTCGATAACATCTGGCTGTAAAAACCATCAAGGACTGCATCTGAGTGAGAGGGAAGGCTGCTGGAGAACTAGGTGCTGCAGGTCTTAAAGGGCACAAACTCACAAACTCACTCACTCTGGGCTCCTGTGCAGAGGCAGCATCTCAAAACCTGCCAGGGACATATGGGGAGAAACTGAACTGACTGGGTAGGGCTGGATGGGCAGGGGTCGAGACAGCTCTCTCCAGGGTTGGAAGTGCTGGCAGGTGCCATTGTATTTTTGTTGAGGGCTCCCCCTACCCAGCCATTCTGGCCCAAGTGGGTGCTAAATCTGGGATCTCTATTAACCTGGCTAACACTCTATGCCCCACCCTGATGATTCCCCGAGATCTCACCCTACCAGCATGTCCAGTTGAACCTTTTCCAGTGGATCCTCCATGCAAGCAGCCTGCCTCAGCTCGTCTGCAGACTTTCCTAAAACCTCCCAAAGGTCCACAAAGCCGAAGAAAGCAGTAAATATCTGGCCTTTGTGTGTTTTTCTACACGAAGATAGGCATGATCAGTGATCAATCTCAACTTGGCAATGTAACTCCCATTAGGTAGTCCCAGGTCTGACATAAGCAGTGGCCAGTCTTGGCTTGGAATGTAGCCTCAAACATGGCACAAGTGGCAGATGGCCTCAACCCACATCCTGGTGCCCACCAAGGGGTTCCAAGCCCAACACCAATGGCTGCCAGCCTTGGTTTGTAAAATAGCCTCTCTCAGGAACCTCCAAGCTCAGCACAAGTGGAAACCAACCACAGATGTTTTGTAGCTCTTACCAGATAACCCCAAGCCAAGAACAAGCAGTAGATGAACCTGACCTGCACTATAGCCCCACCCAAGAGGCTTCAGAACAGTACACACCAGTTGCCAGTATCAGAGCCCCACCAACTAGCTTTACAAATGACAAACCTGAAGGGCAGACGTGGCTGGCATTAGAGTCCCATCGAAGAGACCCCTAATCTGTGGAGTCAGCCCTTGCAAAACAGCTTGTTCTCTATAGTCACAGCCAGCTCTCAGACCCAGTCAGCCTGAAGGTCAAACCTACCCACTGACATGAAAACAATAATCAAGCCCTGGTCAGTGGCTCAGTTGGTTGGAGCGCTGTCATCCCATATACCAAAAAGGTTGTGGGTTCAGGGCATGTACTGAAGGTAACTGATTGATGTTTAACTCTTAAAGTGATGCTTCTCTTTTTTTCTCTTGATGTTTCTTTCTCACATCGATGTTTCTCTCCTTTCCTCTCTCTAAAAAAACCAATAAAATCATATCCTCAGGTGAGGATTAAAGTAAACTAAAACAAGAAAACAAATAGTAGTCAAGGCTCAACTGCAGTAGGAAGGTACACACAACACACACAAGGGGCATCTCTGGAGCAATCCACTCAGATGACCAGGGAGATTGCACCACTGGGTTCCACAGGACAGCTACATTAGGCCACACTCAAAGACTGGGTGATGAAGCAGATCTACCTAATACATAGAAACAAACACAGGGAGTCAGCCAAAATGAGGACTCAAAGAAACATGTCTCAAAAGAACTAGAAGATGAACTAAATGAAATGGAGACAAGCAATCTACCAGATGCAGAGTTCAAAACACGTTATAAGGATGCTCAATAAATGTAGGTGAAGAGTAGATGAGCTCAGTAAGAACACTAACAGTGAGGTAGGAAAGGTAAAAATGGGATAGAAAACAACAACAACAAAAAGAGTCAGAAATGAAGAATGCAATAAATGAAATGAAATTAGCTGGAATCAACAATAGATCAGATGAAGCAGAGGATCAAGTCTGCCATCTGGAAGACAAGGGAGTTAAAAATACCCAATTAGAACAGCATAAAGAAAAAAGAATTTTAAAAAAGGAGGATAGTTTAAGCGACCTCTGGGACAACATCAGTTGTTACAACATTAGTTGTAACAACATTTGCATCAAAGGTACTAAAAGAGAAAGGACAAGGGATTTAATACTATTTGAAGAAATAACAACCAAATCTTCCCTCATCTAACAATGGAAACAGACATACAAGTATAGAGAGCCTCAAACAGATGAACCCAAAGAGGCCCACACTAAGACACATAATTAAAATCTCAAAGGTTAAAGACACAGAGAAAATCTTAAGCAGTTAGTTATGTAAACTAACTATTAGGCAATCAGCTGTTTTTTCAACAGAAACGTTGCAGGCCAGAGGGAATGGCATGAAATATTCAAAATGATGAAAAGCAAGGATCTACAAACAAGACTGCTCTACCCAGCAAAGCTTTCATTTAGAATCAAAGGAGCAATAAAGAGTTTCACAGACAAGAAAAAACTAAAGGAGTTCATCTCCACTAACTCAGTGTTACAAGAAATGTTAAGTGACTTCTTTAATTTGAAAGAAAAGATCAAAAATACGAATAAGAAAGTACAGGAAAGAAAAAAGGATCTTACTGACAAAGGCAAACATCTAGGAAAAGCTGTGGATCATCCAACTACAAAGCTTGTACAAGCATTAACCCTTTGTATGCCATAAGCATCTATAGATGCAATTCAATTCAAAATATCGTGGCATGTGGGGATGGTTTCCATTTTGGATGCGTGGCAGTTAACTGGTGAAAGACAAAAGTAAGAAGATTATGTGTTATTACAACAATAAATTAAGGGATACACACAAACACATGCACAAAAGAAGTACAAAATATAAGTATACTAGGAGCCCAGCACACGATTCGAAATCACGTGGTGCGGCCCACCCACCTGCAGGCCTGCCTTGACACCAGAACCTGTCCACACAGAGCTCCAGAATGCCTGGCCCAGCCCCCAAACCCTCTGGCTTTCTCTGGCCGCTTTAAGCCCTGCCATCAGTCCCTTGAGTCGCCTCAGGCTGGTCCTGCCTTCTCTGGGTGCCTCCCCACTTTTGCCCCATCGCTGGAGTAACATGGCAGCTCCGCCCGGTCATGGCGCCAGAGGAGTGTGTGGAAGCCTCCCACCTGCTGCGCTATCCTCCTTACCATGGCAGGTGGGCCGCGCGACACTCAGAGTGTGAGCGGTGGGTGGCGAAGGACTGGTGAAGGGGGCACTATGGGCTGTCACCCCTGCCCTCCCCAGCACGGGATGGTCCTGCCTCCTCCGGGCACCTCCCCACTTCTGCCCTGTCTCCAGAGCAATGCCTCAGCTAATATGCTAATGACCTGGTCATTACCATTATGGCGTATCGACCATTAGCATATTAGCTCTTTATTAATATTGATAGGGATGAGTAAAAATGATAGTGATTTTAGAATGCATTCAAGTTGAGGCAATCATAAACTTAAAATAAACTGCTATGAATAGCTTGTATATATGAAGCACACAGTAACCACAAACCAAAAATCTATGAGATATACAAGAAATAAAGAAAAAGAATCCAAATACAACACTACAGAAAGTCATCAACATACAAGAAAAGAAGAGCAAGAAAATAAAAGAACAGAGAAAACTACAAAAACAACAGAAAATAATAAAGTAAAAGTATCTAAATAACTATCAATAATTAATTTAAATGTAAGTGGACTAAATGCTCTAATCAAAAGACCTAGCATGGGTGAATGGATAAATGGCTAATATAACAAGAACCATACATATATTGCCTAAAAGAGACCCACTTCAGATTGAAAGACACAAACAGACTAAAAGTAAAGGGATGGAAAGAGATATTTCATTCAATTGGACACAAAACAAAACTGGGGTAGCAATAATTATATCAGATAAAATAAACTTTAAAACAAGGGCTGTAACAAGGGAAAAAAATAACATTCCATAATGATAAAGAGATCAATTCACAAGAAAGTATAACTCTTGTGACCATCTACACATGTAACACAGTTACATCTAAATATATTAAGTAAATATCCTATATAATAAAGAGGTAATATGCAAATCGACCCTCACACCCTCACAAGATGGCTGCCTAAGACCAGGCTGGCAGGGGGGTTAGTGAGGGATGACCAAACGACTGAACAAGCAGGCTGCATGGGGCGACCAGGCCGGTGGGGAGGCTGTGAGGTGCAATGAGGCCAGCAGGGGGGACAGTTGGGGGTGACCAGGCTGGCAGGGGGGGCAGTAAGTGGTGACCAGGCCGGCAGGGGGGGCAGTAAGGGGTGACCAGGCCAGCAGGGGGGTGGGCAGTTGGGAGCGATCAGGCCAGCAGGGAGGGGGTAGTTAGGGGTGACCAGGCCGGCAGGGGGGGCAGTTAGGGGTGATCAGGCCGGCAGGTGAGGGCAGTTAGGGGCGACCAGTCAGGCAGGCAGGTGAGTGATTAGGAGCCAGCAGTCCAGGATTGTGAGAGGGATCCCGGATTGGAGAGGGTGCATGCTGGGTTGAGCAGACCTCTCCCCACCTTGCACAAATTTCATGCACTGGGCCTCTAGTAAAGGACATAAAGGAAGAGATCAACAGTAATATAGTAATAATAAAGGACTTCAACATCCCATTGATATCAATGGATAGATCATTCAGACAGAAAATCTACAAGGAAACAGTTGCCTTAAATGACAGTTCATACCACAGGATGAAGTTGATATTTTTAGGACATTTCCCCAAAAGTATAAGAATGTACATTCTTTTTAAGTGCACGTAGAACATTTTCCAGGATAGATCAAAAAGTAGGCCAAAAAATAAGTCTCAATAAATTGAAAAAGACTGAAGTCCAATGAAACATCTTCTATCACAGTGGTATGCAACTAGGAATCAATTACAAGAAGAAAACTGAAAAACAAACACATGGAAGATGAATAACATGCTACTGAACAATGAATCCTAACATATAACTTATCATACTATTTAACAGTGAGATCAAGGAAGAAATAAAGATATCTGGAGACAAATAAAAATGAAAACACAATGACCCCAAAATCTATCTAACACAGCCAAAGAAGTTCCAAGAAGGAGATATATAGCAATACAGGCCTACCTCAAGAAACAGGAACAATCTCAAATAAACAATCTAACATTACACCTAAAGGAACTAGAAAAAGATGAACAAACAAAACCCAAAAGAGTAGAAGGAAGGAAATAACAAAAATCAGAGTGGAAACAATAGAAATATAGTCTAAAAAGACAATGTAAAGAGGTTCTTTGAAAAGACTAATTACATTGTTAAAACTTTAACCAGACTCACTAAGAAAAAAAGAATTGAAAGAGGAGAGGTGACAACAGGCACCACAGAAATACAAATGATTATAAGAAAATACTACAAAAAATTATATTCCAAGAAAATGGACAACTTGGAAGAACCAAATTCCTAGAAACACACAATCCTCTAAGACAGAATCAAGAAGACAGCAAATCTATGCAGACTGATATCTACTATGAAATTGAAGCAGTAATCTAAAAACTTCCTACAGTCAAAAACCCTGATTGACTTGTCAGCGTCATAGCATAAGCTCCCTCGGTAGCCGCATCATGACACCACTTTATAAAGGTCACAGTCAAGTCCCCATGAATACTTTTCAATACTGTTACTAATGATTACTTAAAAATAAAAATAGTAACAAAACAATAAAATGAAGGTAATTCAGAAAAATTTATCACTGTTATAACATAATTTACCAAAATATGTTTTTGAATGAAATCATGCCCCTAAAATATATGTAGTAAAAATTTTAAAACTTACTAAAAAAAAAAAATTACTGCACTCAGAATCGGAGACAAAGTCTATATTTTGTCCCCATCACTATTAGCCCAATCATGGAGCCCTCTGGTTCTCAGGGATGCCTTGGTAACATAAGGGTGTTATCTGGACTGGGATGATGTCTATAGCACCATTTACACATTCTATTCTTCCTATTGCTTTTGCTATTTTTGTAATCCTTTTGCAATTAAACCAATCAATTGACAAACAAACCTGCCCAACTGCTATTTCCCTCTCAAGGTTTCTTCCCCCCCAACCCCCCAGGGAGATAGAAACCAATGAATTACTCATTTGACAGTATGACCTTAGAAATATTTTTGCTTTAAGTGAAAAGTTTCTCTCCTACCTGAAGGAAGAAGGAAAAGGTCTTGTCCTGAGGATGGCCGGCTACTGGAGCCAGAAGGTTTTGAATGTTCGATGAGACTATGCCTTGCAGGAGGTGGAGGAGGTGGGAGGGAAGGGGGGAGGGCATCAAAAGCACCTTCACCTGTATTTAAAGAAAGGTCAGTATCAACAACAGAACTTTATTAGTCAAAACACAGTATCAGGCCAAAGTAATGATTGATTTTCTCTTGCTGCTTATAAAGAACTTCACCTGCAGTGTTTATCCAGCTGTTCACCAACTTTGATAATGGGAGTTAATTATTTTGCGGGACTATGGAAGCAGAAAACCAGAAACACACACACACGTGTGTGCAAACTTTTCCTATTTCCCAGGTCTTTCTATTAAAAAGCAGCACCACAGGTTATGAAACAGCTTACTATTCACCTGTGAAATTTATAATATTAAAACACAAGAATTTTGAACTAAAAAGTATGTCACATTAAACCTTTTGTGTAACAGCCTCTAATTAGAAAATCACACTATGCACAAAAATTTAATGTCACAGAATAGATTATCTTTTAAACTTTATCCTACTAGGTTGTAATTTATTGAAGCTAATGCTCCATATATTTCATTATCAAAATATACAGCAAATAGCCACCTACAGGAGAAAAGTGTATTTTTTTATTACAATATATCTCTAAAGAGAAATAGTTAAATATAGAACTACGTTGTGTGGTCACAAAGCTAGTTACTCATATTTGCATATTTCCCAGTTTTAGCAACTACAGAACACTGTGGCATGCTTTTGTCTATTTCCCCCTGCCATATGTACTAGTCTACGCACATTTCCCCTTATATTGATTCTTTAAAAAAATTAAGTCGCAGAGTATGTAAGCAATCTCAAATGGTCTGTGAATGAAACAGTGTATAAATAAACAGCCACATATTCCAGTAACAAAAACTCACACATATTTAAATTTACTGACAAACAATACGTAAAGAAAATAGTTTTACGATTCATACAGCTTGCTTTGCAAAAAATACTGAAGGTATTTTCTCTAATGATCATAAATATTTTTCTAACTTAAAATATGTGAAGGTACAGGAGAGGTAGTTCTGTTATCATTCCAACCTTAAGCTATCTGCTAAATTATCTGATTCATTCAAATACTTTTTTAGCCCTAAGTGTCGGGCACCATGCCAGGCATATAGGTAACGTGAAGATCTAAATCATAAGGATGTGACCCAAAGAGCTTAGAGTCCATAAGGAGATCTAAGAAAAGTTCACTAATGATTCAAGATGAAAGTTCCATAGGTCCCACAGTGAGAGATTCATTTTAAGAGGGAAGAGAAATGAAGAAATTGGCATTAAGCAAGGTGTTACGAAGAACTAGAAGGTCTGGGCTATCAGTGGCTCAAAAATATTTGTCAAATGGGAAGGTGGTGTCTTTTAGACAGAGTAAACAGTGTGAATAAAGCATGAGATATACAGAGGAAAGTGGGGTTAAAAAGACAAGTTGGAGCATTGTCTGTATTGTCCAATATAGTAGTCACCATGCGCATGTAGCTATTAAGTTTAAATTTCACTAAAATTCAGTTCCGCCATCACACATGTGAATATATAGACCCTTACATCACCACATGAAGTTCTATTGGACAGTGATCATCTAGATCCTGAAGACTTGGGTAATAGGTCAAATATTTGTGTATAGGAAGGAGGGAGAAAAATACCACATAAAGAAGTTAGAAGACTTGTCGTTCATGTAGGTGAGAATAAAGCACTGAACTACTGAAAAGACAGGAGAGGTTTCAAGTGTAAAATAAAAAGAACAGGAGAGTAAAAGACACTGCAATAGTGTAACTGGAAACACTGGTTGATGGTGTTTGAGGAAAAAAATAAAAAGGTTTACTTCACATTTCTGGTATTCTAATATTTCAGAGAAGCTTATAAATGGACCTTCAGCATACATTATTTTACATTATGGTGACCTGTTATTGTAAAGCCTTAATGTGTGTAAAGGTTCTAGTTGACTTCCTCTAAAAATAGGGCAAGAAACTTCCCACCTAGACTTAAGGAATTAACACAGCCAGCCAACTTTAGCATAATACACACCTGTGTACTTCCACACAGGTACACACACCAAACACAAAGTATGCTTCTTCATATTAAAATTTGAAACAAAGAAATTTAGATTTGTTGGATCTGTTTTTTACAAATCTTTGCAATGACGATAAGATAATTTATTCTCGGCTCTCTACAATAAAATATATAATTTTCTATAATGTAACTAAGTGGGACCAGATCAACTTATACTGAAAGAAACAGTACACATTTGTTAAAAACTGTACTTAAAGAAAATTTCAGATGACCACTTCAAATCTACTAGAACACAAGTGCCTGAACAATGCTCTCATAGATTTTTTTGTAGACTACATTTAGTACATGAAGATATCACTTGATAAAAGTCTGAGGGCCAGCTATTGACACCATTGCTTCAATTCTCTGAATGGAATAATGGTCACATGAACTTGAGAGCACCTTCACCTGAAGAATCCATTCTAATTCAGACAGATTCAGAACCTAGTGAGTCTGCATTACATGGAACTCTGATTTCTGATAATTCCGATACTAATTGAAAGAAGAGGCAGGGTGGCTTGTTAGAAATTTTTAAAAAAGGTTTCAACCTAATGGAGGGATGAGAAGATCATAATCAGAGGGCGTCCTGTTGAGTGAAGAACCATGCTTTGGATTGTCCCGAGTTGGAGGCCTGGCAGGTGGTAATGGCACTGGATCAGAGGCTGAATCAAAAACATCTCCTAGAGGATAACACAAAATCTTAATGTATTTTCAGTTCAACATTGGCATGGACTTTTGCCTTTAAATTCTGACCATTAAGATGTAGAATACCAAGAGAATATGTATTATACATACCCTTTATATATATGCCTAACTCAGGCATGTTTGATTTCTTCATCTCTGAAGATGTACCATGTGTTCCATTCAATATACAATGACCATTATCATAAGACCTATGGCAGAGATCAGAGGATAAAAATCATAAGGATAATTACTTTCCATTTAAAAGTCACTTGGGAGGGTGATGGGAACTAGCAACCCAGCTCATATAATAAAGTTTGAAAATAAATATAATTAAGTTGCTTTTCTGGGAAAAGTACAAGTAATATTATCTAGATACTCTTACTCAAATATTTTTACAAAGTAGAATATCCATGGAACACAAATTATCTTTTTTAAAAAAAATATGTTTTATTGATTTTTCACAGAGAGGAAGGGAGAGGGATAGAGAGTTAGAAACATCGATGAGAGAGAAACATTGATCAGGTGCCTCCTGCATACCCCCCACTGGGGATGTGCCCACAACCAAGGTACATGCCCTTGACCGGAATTGAACCTGGGACCTTTCAGTCCACAGGCTGACGCTCTATCCACTGAGCCAAACTGGTCAGGGCACAAATTATCTTTTTTAAGTGAAACTAAGAATTACAATAATTATAAAAACTGTTGTACTTGAAACACATCTTTGAAATTAACATAGTTTTGAAAGAGTTCACTAATACTTTGTCAAGTTTTTGAAGAAAAAAATGTAATAAAGCAAAAAAAAATACATTATTTAACATATTTTTATTTCTGTAATTTGAGCTGTCTTTATAACAAACTAGAGCCCAACAAAGATGGAGAATAATATTAAATGATCAGTAATTGCATTAAAATTCTGACGGGCAGCCTGGCTGGTGTGCTCAGTGGTTCAGCGTCCAACCATGAAATAGGAGGTCATGGATTGATTCCCAGTCAGAACACATGCCCGGGTTGGAGGCTCGATTCCCGGTAGGACGCGTGCAGGAGGTAGCTGATTGATGTTTCTCTCTCATCTATGTGTCTATCTCTCTAGCCCTCTCCCTTCCTCTCTCTCTCTCAAAAACAAAACAAAAACAACATATTAAAAGAAGTCATTAAAAAAATCTGATAGGCATATTCAGACCTAGAGTCTATAGTATAATTTCACTGCTGCCAAGAACAAGACACTGGCAGTTCTGACAACTGTACAAAAATGACTTTAGCAAAAGTCTTGGGTACACAACAAATATTTTGATCTAGGTGTCTATAAAGAATAATACTAAAAATTATTTTTGCTGTTGAAATCATACTATGAACACAATGGGTAAAATTGGGGCATGGGAAGACAGCAACAGGAAGAGAAGATACAGACCATGTGTTGTCTTCAGAATATAGCTATGTAACAATGAACTCTCTTCTCTGTTCATCAACTTCTGCTCACAAAGAGCTATATAGAAAGCAGAGTTTAGATTTTACTTTTCTCTAATTTACTCTGAATTCTTGGGGCAAAATAGAATTACATACACAATGGAGGAGATAGTGGACATTTAAATAGTTATTGCAAGAGTGCTTAATTTGTAATTCATTTCCATTCTCTCAGGTAGCCACCTCTTTTCAAGGGGCCAGAGATGTTTCATTTAAAAATAGTTAGCATGTATTGAATTTTCATAATAATGATGGATTTTTACTGAAACTCAATTGAATTATTCATTTACTGTTTAACTTTTTCCACATATTGACAATTTGCTTCTTCTGATGTTCCAAAGGATAAGGAGGAACAGAGGAGAAAGAACTGTTTAAGCTTAAAGAGTGTTTTGTAGAGGACATAAGAAGATACTTCATCCATCAGCTTTCAAGAACAAATTAGATAAAAAATGCACTCCAATTAAGTTTAGGGATTATCAACATTTATTACTTCTCTATAACAGTACAAAGATGGTAATGGTGGACATAATTCAATTTTATTTTCTAGATTTGGGAGGCCTGCCATCAAATAGCTCATCCAATATGATGTGACAATTAAAATTTAAAATATTAAAATTATACCCCTCACTTCTCCAGCAATGAAAAATAATGAGATACCATGTAGACAGAAATATTTCACCTTATTTCAGTTTTTAAAAATTACTACACATTTGTAAGAGTCAAAGGAATTGAAAATTGTAATAATTTGTATTTGATGTAAAGGAATAACTTTTTTTCTCTTTTAAGAGTAGTAGACACTTGGTTATCCTGATACAATAAATGCCTTGAAGTTATTTCTTTGTCTTCTCAATGATACTATTTTAGCAGCAAATGTCTAAAACACCAGCAATTAGCAAGAAATACTTCAGTTCTTGCTTTGAAATATGAAGCCCTGGACTTTAGAATGTTAATAATCCCAGTTAATAACTCAGCAGAGTGTTGATAATTCCAACCAGGATCACTCATTAAGACAGATCTTTGGTTAAAATGAAGAGTTGCTTTTCTTTTCCAAGCATTGCATTTTCTGTCTCAGTACAATACTCAGAGAAAGGCATTAAGAACATTTTTAGATTTCTCATCTGAAAAGGGAACACTGCACACATAAAATGCTTTCCGTTGACTGACTAGACCTCAAAAGGAAACAGTACACTCAGTAAAGATGGCATAGATGATTGAAGTGTTCAACGGCTCTCCTATCTCTCAATCAAGAGACACTGGCAGGCAGAAGGTTGGGCCACAGCAGCAGTGGAACCCCAGTTTATGTTCCCAGCACAGCTCCAGGGACGTTATTACACAAAGAAAACTGAGGCTTAGAAAGTAAGTTTTGAAACTGAGATTTCACTTATTGAATACCTCATATATGTCAGGCTTAAAAAAAAATAATAATATATTATGCTTTACTAATTCAATTAAATAAAGACAAGCTAATATTTCAATACACAACGCCCATTTTTAATAACTCATATACTTCAATGGCGCTGCTACTTCAAAAATCAAGGATGTCTCCAGTGTAGTGAGAATAAATAACCGACAAGAAAAAACACTATTCCTCACATTCTTATTTGATCCAAGCAAAAGGGAGATAGATAGTATCTGATAAAAAGCAGTTAAGAGAAAAAGTTTTAGGGTTTTTTTTCTCTTTTCCTTCAAGATCTGAATAGAAGGAAGTAGCACATCAAGATGGGAAATGAATAGAAATTACACTACTCTTTATGTCATGAAGAAAAATTCTAAGGATGGTTGGCATAATACCTTAGTTTCTAAGCACAAATTTTTCCTCATGAGATATGTACTTAGAACTTATAAAAATGGATTGAAATTAGCTTATGGAAAATTCATGAATTAATCACTACTCTAGGTAGCCATCAACAAAATTTGATCAGAGTACAATTTGTTTTTAGGGAGAGAGGGCAACAAAATGTCCCGTTAGACTTACTAGTCAACTAAATTAGTCAAAGGACTTGCTGAAAAATCTATCTTTTAGTTTTTTCTGAAAATAATTCAAAAAACAGTATATAGAAAGAAGAGGCTTTGAGCAAGAAAGCAAGGATTTTTAATAAATAGATATGATTTAATTGCTTAAAAATGATAATGTGTATGCAGATGTGAGAAGATTAAAAAGGAGCCCACATTCTTACCTAAGAGGAGGTTTTACATTATGACAATGAGATGGCTGTGAATTCAGGGAAACAGGATGGGATGAAGGAATCTTATATTCATCATCATCTTCCTCTACTGGGTCTCTTGTTTTCTCTGAAAGACAATTTGCTAATGGACCAGTACACCTACCAGAGGGGAAAAAAAAATCCAGTCTAGTATAAGCATACTAATTTAGAACAAGTACGTCTGATGTGACATAATCAAATTAAAGAAGCTACTTTGTCATGTGTATTCATTTTTTAATTACAAGGTAATAGAAGAAGGGCTGTTCTTATGCTACATACAAAGAAAAGAATGTTCAATCTTTTGTTAAGACTCTATTGATGAAATAAAAGAATTGTTATACTTATAATTTTAAATGTCACAGTAAGAAAAACTAGTAACCTGTCAAAATAATCTTGGAGTTGTAAAAGAAAATGTGTAAAATTGTTCAAACCAAAGCTACTAAAATATTAACATTTTGTTCCAATTTAACTTACATCAGTAAATTAAGATAACTTATATGTATATGCATGGGAGCTTTATATATTAATGAAGTTCTTATAGAAAGGTCAAACTTTCTGTCTTTTGTAAATATTACATATAGTTGAAAAAAATCCAGTTTAATTAAATGAAACAATTCTTCCTCCTGTGAAGTCACAGTTCAAATTAATATTTTTTTCCAAATACAACCAAGAAATAAAAATGACCAAAATAATTAGAAGTAGATAATGAGAAAACTAATTAAGTTGTTGAGGTACAGTACATTATTTTTTTTTGGCTTAAATTCCCTGGCTAAATGAAAATGAGTAAGATGATCACCTAATATATGTTCAAGCATTTTATTCATCCATGAAAGTAAATAAATTGAACAAAGCCGAGCAAACAAAAACCTTCTGTTTTCACATTTGTTGCTACTGGAGTTTCACCCTTGCTGATGCAAGAGAGAAATGCCAAATTAGAAACGCACTAACCTATCCTGATCAACTTTAGGACAACCAACCAGTTTGCAAGACATTGGAGATACATATGGAGCCAAAACTTTTTGTTAATCATCATGAACTTCATGGCAAATCTATTTCATTAAATTAAAAAATAAAAATAAGATATCTTTGTGTCTGCAATTTTGAAGCACCTTCTGTAGAGGGAGCAAGAGTCCTTTGGTATGTTCGCCATCAAGCAAGCCTGAAATAACTTTCACTTTGATCTTCTCACTAGTTAGAATGAAAACAATTTTAAGGGCTTTCTTTGTGTCCATTATAAGATGCTTTGAAAACCTGAAGGTTTTCAAGTTTTAATGATATCTGAGTCTCTAGGAAGTTCAGAAATCAAAGAAAAATTTCTTATAAGATTTTTCAAAAGTATATTTTTACCCATCTTTGGAGACTTTTTCAATACTGATTTTGAATTCTTGTTTGAGCGACCTTGGAATTCAAATGACAGTTCATGGTGGGATGAAAGCACAGTGATGCAGTGACCAAGTCCACTGTCAGTGCCCGGAGCACAAGCTAATAACCGTATTAATAAACTAAGGATTACCCCTTCCATGGTGTAACCTTGGGAGTTGTACATTCCAAATGAAGGCCAGTGAGGATATGGACTGCAAAGTGATGACTTGATTAGAGCAGGGATTTCAAACACAACCTTACCACAAACTCTTATAAACATGAATATATCAATTTAGCTAACTCAAGGACCAGAGTGGGTTGGTTTTAAATGAAATGAGAAAATTATATACCCTTTCTATGCCCTAATACTTTCATTCATAATGAAACTTTTTTCATATGCAATTCAAATATATACTGTGTAAAGGATAAGACCTATTGACCAAATATTCAACAATCATATCAATGTCAGGAATGTTCTACTACCTGCCTGATGCAGGTGACTTCCGGAGATTTAAGTTTTTAAAGGAGCACTGCATTATGAGACTAGAATAGACAATTTTGAAATCACATCAGTTGCGGCTGGTTCTATATTTTCTCTTCATTGATAAAGAATGCCACCCTTTTCTCTCCCTTCCGTCTCGTCTCCACTCCTCCTCTCCTCTCCTCTCCTCTCCTCTCCTCTCCTCTCCTCTCCTCTCCTCTCCTCTCCTCTCCCCTCCCCTCCCCTCCCCTCCCCTCCCCTCCCCTCCCCTCCCTTCCCCTCCCCTCCCCTTCTCTCTCTCTCTCTCTCTCTCTCTCTCTCTCTCTCTCTCTCTCTCCTGCAAATCAACAGAGCGAGTATTTCTGAAGGAAATGAAAATCAAAGCAGGGAAGGCTAGGCACTTGACTGGGAAGGGGGCATAGAGGATATCTCTGTACCTTCTCCTCAGTTTTGTTCTGAAACTAAAACTGCTCTAAAAAATAAAGTCTTAATTAAAAATAGACTGGAAGAGGAAGGTACAATGAAGATAAAGAAGTTGTATACAAAATACCAAAAGAGAAATCTTGATTCATGCAAACAATTACAATATGTGTAATTATATGTGGGAATTTTTTTCCTCTTCACAAACTCATTCAAGAAGTAGGTTCAATTTAAATTGCAACTAAATAAGTGGTAAAATAATTAAAGAATTTTCATTAGCAATCATGTACGTTTACTTTACTTCTGGAGAAAATATCTAACTTTGGGACACGGGAAAATGTGCAGCCACTGATTTAGTGTAAGGGAAAATTAGGATACCAGTTAAATAAAATGACGCAAATTCTATTTGGCTGGTTCCAAGTTAAAGATGCCAAGTGAACCATCCTACCACTTACACCTATTGCTTCACTTTCTTTATATTATCATCACACGCTGACGGAGTGTTCTGCACTGTGGCTGCCACTGCTGAGCTGATACACTGGTGATGCACAGGACACATACTCTCAAATATGTACAGCCGTCCTCACCACAACCTTGTAAAATTCATTGTGTGCTAGTTATTTGAGCCATCACTGAGTAATACATCCATTTTCTTCCTTCAGTCCGCAGGCCGAGGCTTTATCCACTGAGCCAAACCGGTTTGGCGTGATTTTTATATTTTGAAACTGAAGGCACATAGGTGCATTCCTTGCAAGCATGTCAAAGTCGCGGCTGGCGGACTACGACTATGACATGCTTGCTACAGCATCCTATATTCCTGGTGTGAGGCATACAGGGTGGGCAAAAGCAGGTCTATAGCTGTGAATACATGAAACACAGAGATTATTCTTGTATTATTATTTATTTGTTGTTATATTATTTTCCATATGAACAATGTATAATCAGAGGGGGGGCCTTCTACAAATCCCATTGGCTTTACCTATATAACATACTTCAGACATCACCCTAGCAAGTTCTTTCCTTCTCTTCATTTGAGCAATTCTTTTTTATTAAATTTACTGGGGTGACACCTATAATAATAAAAGCATAATATGCAAATCAACGGAACAGCCGAACAGAGAACAACCCTCCAGGTGACTATGCTGTGACACGTACTGGTGCCAGGCCAGTCAGGGCAGGTGCGATGCGATTGGTTGGGGGGCCCCACCATCGCCCCACGATTGCCCCACAGAAGGAGGTCCAGGCCACTGGCCAGCAACACTGTGGTGGGTGGGTGGGGCCGGCCAGCAATCGCCCCGCAGAGGGAGGCCCAGGCCAGCCAAGCAATTGCACCCCATGCCTGTCACGAGGCGACTGGTGGTGGGGGAGTGGGGGGAGGCGGTGCCGCCGCACAGATGGCAAGCAGTGGCAGGCGGGGGCGAGGCCAGCTGTCAGCAGCCAGGGGAAGGAAAGCGCTGATAGGCCCTGATCGCTAGCCAGGCCTAGGGACCCTACTCATGCACTGCGGAGTCCAATTGGCTAGATCCAGTCAGATCGGCTCCCCCAACCTCCCGCAGCTCCTTCCCCTGGATGGCCCCGCCCCCAGTCGGCCCCCCCACTCCTGGCCCTGACAGGAGGGAAGAGGGAGCTGAATTCCTCATGGAATCAGCCATTGGTTAGCTTTCTGCTGGCACCCTGACAACCCCAAATCCTGTTCACCTGTACCCTGGACCCTGACAGGAGAGAGGAGGGAGCCCGATTCCTCGTGGTCCCTCCCCCGGGCTGGCATTGGCAACAGAATATGTCTGAAGACCAACTATTGGCACAACGTACCTCTGAAGCCTAAAGAAGCTGGCCTTGTTGACTGAATGTATCTGAAAACCAACTATTGGCAAAGGCCAGCCTGAGGGACCCCCCAAGTGCACGAATTTTGTGCACCAGGCCTCTAGTTGGTTAATAAAATTATATAGGTTTCAGTTGAGCAATTGTTTATACCTCGGTTAGTCCACCCACTTTTTCAAAAAGAAAGAAAAGTAGAAACATCCATCTTCACTTTCTATACATGAACCTCCTGTGACATTGCCCTTGACACAAACATGTCTTTTCTATTGTGTGTATTTAGTATATGCTTGCCCACTGACATTATATTTTTATATAATCACCTAGGTCTCTCTTCTATTTCTGTTTTGAATTGCAAAATACTTAAGAGCAGATCCTGAATCAACAAAGGTCTGCCATGGTATGTATGTAGGGGAGTGCCCATAAGCTTTTAGAGGAAAATAATGAATGGTTATTAGAGAAATACATGACCAAGCTGTTAAGGGAAAGAGAAAAAACATTTTTAGGATCCTTTCATAATCTACAAAAGCATTTTAAATATAATATGTTATTTTTCTGGTTTTAAACATGTAAGATTCTTTTTTTAAGTATAAAGAAAAGGCATTTAAAAATATTTTATTAAAACTGAATCTTTAGAGCCTGCAATGGAAATTGGTCCATAGTTTTTGTAACTATCCCAATTCTAACAGAGGAAATATCTAACTCAGAGAAATAATAGCCCAGAGAAGTGCCAACACCAACTATAGCTGAATTTGAAATGGCTACACATGTGCCACATGTGAGTCATTTCCCCGATATATCAGAGTAAGGCTTATAATATATGTATTAATTTTGAGGGTTCCAAGGAAAATCAGTGTGGCATATTATTAGGTTTCATATGCTTAAATTATATGCATTTTCACTGACTTATTTTTAAATTGGAGAAACAAATTTCAAGTTACATTTTTAAATTAACTTCTTCAGGACCAGCATTACTTCTAATACTTTTAGGGTTTGCTTTAGCAATCAAAAAGATAAATGTTGAGGAAACTTGTACCTTTCTTGATACCCTAATTTTCCAATACATGTCAAACATTAAAGACTTCATGATGATATTTAAAGTGGCATTACTTACAATAGCAAAAAATAAAGAAAAATGACCCAAATGTTCCACAGTGGAGATGTGCTTTACAATGGAATACTTACTCTGAGCAATAAAAGGAACAAACTATTGATACACCTGACAACATGGCTAAATCTCAAATGCATTATGCTCCCCAAGAAAGAAACCAGATTCAAAAGGTTACATACTGTATGATTCTATTTTTATGACCTTCTGGATAAAGCAAAACTATATGGACATAAATCAGACTGGTGATTTCCATGGGTTTGCAGTGAGAGGAGAAATTCACACAAGACACAGAGGGATGTTTATTGAATAATGAATTGTCCTAGATCTTCATTGTGGTGGTGATTACATGACTATGAATTTGTTAAAACTCACAAAACTGTACATTAAACATTAGGGTGAGTTTTACTGCAAATAAATTATGCTTTAATAACAACTGGAAATATCGTATTTTATAATAAAATTTTATTTTAACTCATTTAAAATATTGGCCATAAGCATCTTTTTACAAACAAATATGCTTAATATTCTTAGAGGCCTTCAAAACATTATTTCATTCATTTGAGCCTATAGAGAAATGTTAACAGAAACATAAGAAATGCTTGGATGTGGTGGAATACGTGAACATGTCCTTACTTAATATGAAAATAAAATCGCTTTATAACCCTACACATTTTCTATCAACGGATCAATATGTTCATGGAGAAATGGAGAATATATGGTAGATTATGCCTCCGTGGGACAAAAAAGAGACAGTATAGGGAATATGATTTAGATTGCATCTTTAAACAGAATCCAGTGGCTCACATGTCCATCAAAGACTACCTAATTGTTTGTGATCATAAATTACAGGTAACAGATTGGTCAGACTACTGGGATAATGTTAATACCAGTTCCCATCATAGCTTTTAGATGGAGAAAATGAAAGATTAGTGGAATTAGTGGCATTTCCCCACCCAGATTATAGCCATCCTCCAAATGCCCATATTATCTATTTTGTACCCTTTTCACACACTACTGCTCTCTTTTAGTTGAGGCTAGTTAAAAATGATATACTTGCAGCCCTCAATTCTTCTTATCCATGTGCCAACAACTAGGTTCCAGCAATTCCCCAACAAAACACTAGAAAACTTACGTTAGGATAGTCCAGCTGCTTTGTAGGAGGTTTAAACAAAATTTAACCTTTTTTCTGCATAATCACACTGATTTATAAATTACGTCTGAATTTCAAATACTGAATCATATCAATGGGTGCAAACCAAATGCACAAACATTTCTACATGATCCATCAATGAAAGAAAAATGTAATAGGGAGCACAACAAACAAAGTGGAAAGAAGGACCTGTCTCACACCACCTCCTCTATACCATGCCAACTGTTACTTACAGGGGACTGCCAGCTTTGGTAATAGTGCACTTTTCTATCTAGCAAAGGCAAAATAATAAACAA
This sequence comes from Myotis lucifugus, assembly GCF_000147115.1. NCBI lineage: Eukaryota > Metazoa > Chordata > Mammalia > Chiroptera > Vespertilionidae > Myotis > Myotis lucifugus. Next base: position 2,162,414 of record NW_005871115.1, read on the forward strand.
AAATATGTGCCAGGGGGTAGGGGAGGCCGGGGGAAGGTCAATGGGAAAAAAAAGGAGACATATGTACTACTATCTGTAATACTTTAAACAATAAAATAAAATTAAAAAAATAGTACATCAACTTAGCAAGTCTCAAAGGATTTTAAGGTAACAGAATGAAAGCTGGTACAAGGATTAATAAAAAACCAACAATGTTCACTCACTAGGGTTAATAAAACAGAGTAATTCTTAATTATAGCTGTAACTTCCATTAAAAAAGTTTTCACCACATTATATTTAACTCGGTGATACTAATCCCCTCAACATCTCTAATTGAACATAAACTGGATTAATGTAAAACTGTAGTAAACATTGCCTACATAATAACAGAAAATGTTTTCCTGCTCTTTTGACTTTAAGAATAAGAAAATGTAGACTGCTGTACACCATATATAAGATGAAAAATGTCCATCAGGCTCATTACCCTGAAGTTTTTAAAAATTACAATGTGATATTTGTTTTAATAGCTTCTGTAGCTTAGTACTTTTCTTCTTTTCTTTTTCTGTCATTTGCTCTCTAGTTAAAAAAGAAAGCAAAATAAAACAAAAACTAATGAATTTGCCCATCATTTCAAACTGGTCTAGCTTTACATTTTTACACTTACCTATCTATGCACCACTATTTAAAGACAACCACACTCCCTGGCACGCACACATGCCCAGGTATGGACCTCTTAAATGACTCTTACTAGAAGGTGGCAGTAGTTGAGGCTGCATTTACAAATCTACATTTCTAGTTTATTTTCCCCAGCAGTTTAGTATATAAAGGGAAATTATTATAATAACTAATAAAAGGTGATGTTTACTAAAATTTTGCTACACAGAAATGTTCTAAATATGTTTTCTATGATATCAACATTTCAGGGGTAAAGAATATGTAGTTATCCTGAAGGTAATACTTTAAATATATAAGCTCCTACATTGTTAAAAATCTCATTAAATTACATTCATATGTCTAGAAATGTAACCAATCTACTAAATTTGGCGCAAGCCATGTAGAAATGAATTTGTCAGCTTTAGATAGTACCTACTGAAATTTCCCCCTGCAAGGCGTTTACATGTCATAGATGTTTGGTGATGTGCTAAACCACGGACCTTAACAAACCTGGGCTGGACTTACTGTGCAGCAGAAGGCAATACTACTGCATTTTCTTTCCCCTTGGAAACCCTAAGATGAAACTGTTCACTCATTTGTAGGGTCACCAGTGTTGGAGCCAACTTGATGACACATACTAATTGAAATATTTGCCTGAATATAATATTAAGTTTAAAGCTTGGATGGTATGGCCAGCTATCCCCTCAACATCTCTATCTGAATATGTGTGTTGTATTAACAGGCATTTCAACTCAACAGATCCATAACTAGTAATTTTACCACCTCTGCCCCTTCCCACATGTGCCCCGTCTTTGATCTCCCACTTTTGTAAATGGCACCAAACATTCACCAAGTTGTTGTTTTTTTTTAACCTATGTAAGTGTCATCCCTGACTATCATACCTCAGAGACATCCAATTTATTAACAGGCATTACTGGATCCAAATGCAACCCAAAGCTGACCATGTAACTCCACCAGTATCATGTCAGTCAAAGCCCTGGCCATCTCTCACTGGTTTACCCATCAGACGACTGCAAGTCTCCACTGGTCTCCCTGCTCCCACTTTTGCTCTCCTAAATACTCTTCTCCACAGAGCAGCCAGTGAAACTCTAAACACACAAACCAGGATCAGGGCATAATGCTGATTAAAACCTTCCAATGGCTCCTAAAACTAACCAAATCAAAGTTCTTAGCATGGCATTAAACGCAGCAGAGGAGTTAACTTCTGCACACATTGTTCAACTCCAGCCGCATTGCCCGTCTGACTCACTGACCTTACTGTTTTGAATTTGAGTTATGTTTCTGCATGTCACCCAGACAACCTATTGGCTCTTTCTTTCCTTTGCAGGTTTCTGTTAAAATATTACCTTTCTCAATAAGCTCATTTAAAGCATAAACCTCTCTATCACTATTTACCCCTTCACTCTCCCTCCTAGCTTTTACCACTGCCTGACAGTATACCACAGTTACCGGTTTCCTTTCTGTTCCCCCTAACTAGAGCATCGATTCCAAAGAGGATGGGGCTCTATCTTGTTCACACTATATCTCCAGTCAGAACATGCAACTGAATGAAAATAGAATAGTTAGGCCAAATCGGATTCTCTATTCACTGAACCTAAAACATTAGCAACTTTATATGTTTAGGAAAGTATATGACAATAATCAACACCACCACCTCCAACAACAAAAGAGCCTTTGTACAAAAATATAGAGCAAGTGATATTGGTTCATGTGTATTTGAAATCTTAATAGGTCAAAAAGTACACAAGATCCATCTCTAAAAGACCAGACACATAAAAATATTCTTATAAAAATAAACAAACAACAACGTTCCTCAGCATTCTAGAACATTCTCTTACCTGGAAGCAATTATTCCACTATTACTTGCAATATTATTTTGCTTATTTCCAACATCTTATCTTGTTTTAAATAAAATAAATATTTTAACTGTTTCAGGTTATATTTAGTTTAATTTTGAAAAAATCAAATTAAGATTAAATATAATTTAGTAAAAATTTACACTACAAAGTAAACATAATCCACATAGGATTTTTTTATTCTTCCTCCCACCCCAAAATAATAAGTACCCATATCTCAAGGTTATATTTGAAATTTTATATTTGCAGCTAAATATCAATGTTAATTAAATAGAAACCATTTAGAAAACCATTTAAGAAAAAAATAAGTAAGTCTATACACACTAGTCCAGTTTTGGCTTTTATGACAATATTTTTAAAAGAGAAATTATAGCTTCTTTTAGGTCTCAAGAGGTAATACACAATAAGTCACATAATTGCAAACACACAGTTTTACAAGAAAGTAAACATCACAGAGTAGCCTCTTTTATCAAGTAAGTGGGAATCAGAACAGTGTTATATACTTTAACAATTACACCTCAGTAAACATTTACAAGAACATGGATAGATTTAAAGGTAAATGCTAGCTTTGACATTACTGAATTCAACACTGGGGCTTTTAACAGTTGTGAGACTGCAGAAGTCTATGTTAGGTAGTAATGTGTAATTTTGCTTTGGCCTGATTTTTGAAACATGCACTAAGAGTCCAATATGCAAATAGGTACTTGAACATCCATCCAACTTCCCTATTTCAGTGAGTTACATTTTGCCCTCTGTTCTATGGTTATAGAACTCATTATACTCTGGTTATAAACTCAAATGAGGCAATCGTTGACAAAATATCAAAAAAACTTAAAAAAGCAGGGCAGTATCCAACTCAGACTGGCTTTAGCAACGGGACACAACTAACCAAGTATAAATAAATATTCAAGTTGCCAAATATTTGATATATAATTAACACAACAGATAAGCACCCCTTAAAATATTTCATAGAACCTAAAAAGTTGAAGCTCAGAAGGATTTTGGAGATCATGTAAGTAAATGGATCCCTTCTTTCAGTAAAGGGAGAAAGCGAGGCCCAGAGAAGTGCCCTTACTCAGATACAGACAAATACTTAACATTGGAGTCAGGTCTGGGACCAGATCTGATTTTATTTTATATTATTTTGAAAATATATATTTTATTGATTTTTTACAGAGAGGAAGGGAGAGGGACAGAGAGTTAGAAACATCGATGAGAGAGAAACATCGATCAGCTGCCTCCTGCACATTCCCAACTGAGGATGTGCCCGCAACCAAGGTACATGCTCTTGACCAGAATCGAACACAGGACCCTTGAGTCCACAGGCCGATGCCCTATCCACTGAGACAAACCGGTCAGGGCGATCTGATTTTATTTTAATGTTCACTTTGGAATTATATGCTGGTTTCATAATAAATACAGTGCATAAAGGATTAAGAAAAACACTTATTTAAATATTAAGTGACAAAGGAGGAGATGAAATTATCTCTACAATATAATCTAAATCATGTAAAAAAAGTCTTAAAGAAAAAAATGTCAAAATATTAAAACTGAGCATTGATATCTGGAGTATGTATATACCTGTATTTATGCATTTAATTTTTTCTTTCTTTTATATACTTCCCATCTTTTCTACAATGAACAACTGCTAGCTAATAGTAAGAATAAAAAATAAACTTGAGAGATAAATGTGCCATTAAAAGCCAACAGTTGTATTCTTAACTATGGTTAATTTGTAGCATGCAAAATACAAAGCTAATTTGTAGTTAAGCATGCATTGCTAAAATATTTCGCTGGTTAAGTAAAGCAACTTCATTGTTTCTGAGGGAAAAATCAAGAGTAAAGAGGGAGAAAGTGTATCCACATACACATACAAATGAAAGTATTACAAAAATGTCAGTAAATACATTTTACTATAAAGTTATTCTTCTTACTCTATTTATAAAGAAACTAGAGGCCCAGTGCAAGAAATTCGTGCATGGGTAGAGTCCCTAGCAGCTGGGGCCTTCCTTCGTTCCGCACTGCCCCCTGGTGGTCAGTGCACATCATAGCGAGGAATCAAACTCCTGGTCAGCTGAACTCCCGAGGGGACACTTTGCATATTAGGCTTTTATATATAGATGGAGACTTACTATTAAATACAAATGAAGCAAACTGCAACCTCTGCCTCTTATCCCACTCGCCAATATAAATTTAATAAATAGAATGTGAAAATTTAATCTTTAAGTAGCAAGTTTCATTTACCTCATTTTCTGGTGTTCTCTGAATTCTCAAAGGTAACTGAACTTAGATGTTACAGTACATATACATTTATCCAGAGTTCACCTGAGGCTAGAGTATCATATGCTCTTACTGATTTAGAGCCTACTACACAGAATATGTGTACATGCTTCCAACTTCTATGTCTGCTACATATCTGTCAGTTCCAGGAAAAGTGACCACTGGAAAACGGCCTATTAGCTTAGTTTTCCACTGTCCCTGAATAATGTCACATTTCACACACTGGCTTTTTCTCATTCACTCCCCCTTTCTCAATTGTGCCTACCCTCCATGATTCAGGAAATTTCCATCCTTTCTATAAAGCATCCTTCACTTATAAAATCTATAATAGCCTCTCCTCAAGCTTATATAAAAACTAAAAAATTCAAATTCATACAATTTAGAGCATAATGCTCTCTAGTGATTTCATGTATGTTAATTTCATATTAAAGTAGATTGTAAATGTTCTGTGAGCTCCTATCTAGCGTATCCTTCTTCTGCATTCATATGCACGGTGGGAGTTCAGTGACCAGCAGAAAAAGGAAGATGCACTAAAAGTTTCAATTAGAAATGAGAATCTTAGCAGATAATGAAGTCAATCAACCAAGCAACCAGGTATTCTTGGTACCCACTTGGTAGAGAGTGAAAACAGTCAGGTGTTATGGGAGAATCAGAGAATACAAGAATATGTTTTTGATGTGAGAACCTTATAATCTTTTTAATGTAAAAGGCACTTTAAAATTACAAAACAGTAGAGTATATAATTAAATGTGTAGAAAATAAACTGTGGGACGGGGAATGAGAATCAGTTTTACTACTAGCATTATGCCTGAAGAAGTCACAAAACGTTTCATAAAGAAATAGAGCTTGAGACAGACTTTTAGAATAAAAATTCTGAAAAAAGTGGTGCATAATAGGAACACAATGAAAAACTCACAAAGCCAGAAAAAAATCAAAAGATTAGAGGCAAGAATTAGGAATTACTGAACAGTATTGTAGTTGGATAAAATTCTGTAGGTCTAACTGCAGAAGAGTATAGGATAATTTAGGAGGAAAGAAAGAACAATGTTGTGTTTGTTTTTTGGTGGTTTTTTTTGGGGGGGGGTTGTTGTTTTTTTAATCTTCACATGAGGATATCTTCCCACTGAGTTTTAGAGAGAGTGGAAAAGACAGGGACAGAAACAGAGAAATATCGATGTGAGAGAAACATATCGACTGGTTGCCTCCTGCACGAGCCCCAACCAGGTGCCAGGCCGGTGAGGAGCCTGCAACTAAGGTATGTGCCCTTGACCAGAATTGAACATGGAACCCTTCTCCCTGCAGGCTGACACTCTATCCACTGAGCCAAACCGGATATGGCAACAATGTTGTGTTTTCAATAGGAAAGTGATCTTGGGAAAGCATAATTTAAATGAAATTGGCTGCGAGAACAAAATATATTGGAGGAAAAGTAGGCAGCCTGATTAATATGAAGAGTAGGAAAGTGGGAATCAGAAGACTTGGTTTTCTCCTAGTTTGATTTTGGTAAATGTATATAACTGTCCATTGTGCCTCTGGTGTTCCCATTTTTCTAATGAGACCCTGCGTTAACCTATTTTTCTAGTTAAAAAATCTATTGATATTAATTCTGAGCTCATATCATATGAGGTATAAGGTATAAGGCTTGTTCAGCTATGAGCTGAAGATAGTGCAATGGGGAAGATCTGCTGAATATGACAAACTTCAAAACAATAACCAACAGGGTTTAATGGATGAATGGTTCTGGGAAATGAGAAAATTGGAAGAACCAAAAATGATTTATGATGTCAAACTGCATAGCTGGGGGAAATGTGGTATCTCAGAGGAAGAGAGCATACTGGAAGGGAGAGTTTGCTGTGCTATGTGCTCCTCCACCTTCTCTTGGCTGCAGGGAAGACAGCTTTCTCTCCCTGCTACTCTATGTGGAATCTCAGTGCTTAGGTTAGGTCTCCAAGATGCTGTGGTCACCAGCACAGAACCAGGAAGGCCCTAGATTTCTGGCATTTCAGTTTATAAGTGCAGCTGGATCATTTCATTGATACATTTGTATTCACCCCATACTTTCTGTACTGAGAACATCAAAACCACTATTTACGATATCTTTATGCATGGGCAAATGATCTCCATATTTAATACAACTCACTTGATGCTAGGGAGGAGGGTAGTAGCTGGAGGAGGAGGAGAAAGCCGAGGAGGAACATCATACTCTTCACTTCCTAGGTGACCATTGGAAAAGACCTGAAAGGAAATCAAAGGGTTAATTTAGAATTTAATTTCTGGAGGATCTTAAAATAATAGCACCTTTAGAAAAACTTTGAAAAGAATATATAACTTCAGTTTATTTAATCAAGTGAAATATAATACAATTTACGTAAGAGTTAATAGCACCATAGTGATAATTCACACCATCCAAAGTAACACCAAGTTACATTAAAGAAATCCAATACAGCATGAGTCTTAAACATAATAATAAGGAATACTGTAATTTCTATAAATCAGATACAGAGAGTTAGGTAAATAAAGAGTAAAATTCCCCAAGCATGATCAGTTTTGATTGAAAAATTAGAGTCTCTGTAAATATTCAGTACAGAGAAAAGTAGCACTGGTGCAATTCTTATTTCAGTTCCTCCCAAGTGCTCAAAGTTGTATCTCTTAGGGGCTAACAGGGGTTAAGCTTCTCAATAACACAGTACATGAGTATAACCAGAAATGCCTCTGCTCTTTCAAACTTCAGCACGACTGGTAACTGGAAACCTGTTCTGGCTTTCAAAGTGCAGGCACTTTCATACATAGATTTCCTTGTGTAAATGACACAAACCGAAATTGTTACCTTGCTCATAAGGTACCACAGAGAGTCACTGTTTTCCAGGGTGCTCAGTTGTATTAAAGAAACTGTCTGAACATCTGCTCTGTACTAATCGAACAACTTGAAATTAAAGCAACTAAAACAGAGAGAGCATAACTTTGAAAAGACATACTCACAAGAAAAGCTTAAACATGTTTTAAGACCTTTAAGCAACCTTTAGGGTTTTATCATTGGCCTATTTCCCCGACTCTTATTAGTGAATACTTACAAGGTATAGTTGGATGTTGATGCAAAAAGGATGTAATATACCCTGAATAGTCCTAGGTAACACAATTAATGACCTGCCAATTACTTTTTTGTCCCCCTCATATGTCTAAAGTGGTGTTGAAGATTTAGAATGCAAAATTGAAAAGGCCCTACATATCCTTCTCTATCAACCTTAAAATAAGTAAAGCAACAGGTTTAAGGAATACATTTGAAATATGTCATTGTTTACATTTCAAAGCTACACAATCTAAATTTTATAGCATTAAAGTTTCACGCTAAAACCTAGGCCCTATACTATAGTAACATTTCTTTTTTTTTTTCATACCTCCCCTCTTTAGATTCAATATGCTATAGTTAAGCTATGACAAAATGTACAAAATGTACCTTTAAATGAAATTATGCTATCATAGATGTCTGACTATAGACCAAATATCAGAACAAGGCATTTAAAAAAAATTTACTAGAGACAAAAAATTATTAACTACATATTAATCATTGCAAAGTTCAATAAAAACCATTAACTTAAAAAATGCCTTGTAGGGATGAAGGAAGATGGTGGCCAGCTGCATATCAGTGAGGAAGAGAATGTAAGAGAGTGAGGGAGCAAAAGGGGAGTGTGCGGAGGTGTATGGTGTGTGTGTGTGTGTGTGTGTGTGTGTGTGTGTGTGTGTGTGTGTGTGAGGGAGGGATAGTTAGATCTTGCAGCAAATTCAGGGGCTGGTGGACAGGGCTCTCCTAGACGGGGAGACCTGCTACTGGTGCCATCACTCCCGGGGCAGCTGGCTCTGACACTGTAACCACACCATCTTGAAGGGGGAAGCTGCTGTGACTAGGAGCCCATCCTCACCACCACCCAGAATGGCCCTAGATACCATTCTAGGCCCTACTACCACTCTGACCTAACACCTGCTACCTCAGATGCAGACCCATGGACACCGGGACCCCAGCCTCCCTGCCCGCAGGATCCTGTGAGTTTCGCAGTGCGCTCCCCTCCTGCCAGCCCACCACTTTGGCCCTGGGCTCCGTGATTGCGTGACCTGCCTGCCAATTCCGCCACTTCAACAGCAGGCCCAGCGCGTCCAGACAACTGGGCCCGCAAGTGAGTCTGGGACTGCACAACCAACCCCAAGTCCACCGATTCAACCCCAGGGCCCTCCAGGAAGTCTTGGTGAGTGAGACCCTCCTGACAAGCCCACCGCTGTAGCCACAGGCCCCAGGTGACTCAGAGCCTGGATCCTTCAGTGAGAGCAAAAGTGGGGAGACAAAGAAACGACCCCTGAAATAAAGAAAAGGAGGAGTCACCCCCCCAAAAAAGGTACTAAATGAAATAGAGGCATGCAATACGTTAGAAAAAATAATTTAGAGTAAGGTCATACAGTTTCTAAACTGGATAGATGAGAAAATCAACAACCTATGTAAGAATCAAGAGGAAATAAAAATTTGGCTACAATAAACAACACAATGGAAGGTTTCAACAGAAGACTAGAAGAAGTTGAGGACCGAATTATCAAATTAGAAGCCAGTGCTGAAAAAACTACCAATCTAAACAGCATTTGGAGAAAAAATTAAAAAGCAGGAGGAGAGCCTAAGGGAGCTTTGGGACAATATGAAATGAAGTAACATACTTATATTAGGGGTAACAGAACGACAAGAAGAGGAGCAAGTATTAGACAACATATTTGAAGAAATAATGAAAGAAAACTTCACTGATTTAGGGGAGAAAAAGTCACACAAGCAGAGAGTCCCAAAAAAGAAGAACCCAAGACATGTCATAATCACGATGGCAAATGTTCAGGACAAAGAGAGAATTTTAAAGGCTGCAAGAGAGAGACAGAGAGTTACCTACAGAGATCTCCCATTAGATTATCAAATGATTTCTTAACAGAAACACATCAGGCCAGAAGGGGATGGAATGAAGTATACAAAGTGATGCAAAGTAAGGGACTAAATCCAAAAATACTCTATCCAGCATGGCTATCATTCAAAATTGAAGGGGAAATCAGGAATTTTTCAGAAAAAAAAAAAAAGGCTAAGGGAGTTTATCACTATCAAGCCAGCAATGCAAAAAATGCCAAAGGGACTGTTGTAAAAAGAAGAAAAAAAAAGGGGGGGGAGAAGGAACACAGGCACAAAAAATGAAAATGGCTACAAACAAGTACCTATCAATACTAACTTTAAATGTAAATAGTCTAAATGCCCCAATTAAAAGACATCGAGTGGCTGAATGGATAAAAAGCATGATCCATATATATGCTGTCTACAAGAGACCCACCTGAGAACAAGGGATTCACACAGACTGAAACTGAAGGGATGGAAAAATATCTTTCAGGCAAATGGAAATAAAAAAAAAAAAAACTGGGGTAGCAATACTTATATCTGACAAAATAGACCTCAAAGTGAAGTCCATAACAAGAGATAAGGAAGGCCACTTCATAATACTAAAGGGATCGATACAACAAGAGGATATAACTCTGGTAAACATATATGCACACAATGAAGGAGCACCCACATACATAAAAACAAAAACTTCTGGAAGATATCAAGGGAGAAATCGACAGCAATACAATCATAGTAGGAAACTTCAATACCCCATTGACATCACTGGATAAATCCTGTAGACAAAAAAATAAAAAAGAAACAGTAATCCTAAATGACTCACTAGATCAGATGGAATTAATTGACATCTTCAGAACATTTCACCCCAAAGCTGCGGAATATACATTCTTATCAAGTGCACATGGGACATTTTAAAAGATAGACCACATATTGGGTCACAGGCAAAGTCTCCCAAAATTCAAGAAGACTGAAATCACATCAATCATCTTTTCAGATCACAATGGCATAATATTAGAAATAAACCAAAATAAAAACAATATAAAAATTCAAAGATTTGGAGGCTAAGTAGAATGCCATGAAACAATGACTGGTTTACCAAAGAAGAAATTAAAAACATCCTGGAAACAAATGACATTGAAAACACAACAATCCAAAATCTATGGGACACAGTGAAAGCAGTCCTGAGAGGGAAGTTCATAGCATTACAGACCTACCTAAAACAAAACAAAACAAAACAAAAAAAGAACAATTGGTAATAAATTATCTAACTCTATGATTTAAAGAATTAGAAAGAGAGCAACAAAAAAAAGCCCATAGTGAGCAGAAGGATGGAGATAATAAAGATCAGAGCAGAAATAAATGACATAGAGACCAAAAAAACAATAGAAAATATCAATAAAACCAAGAGCTGGTTATTTGAAAGGATAAACATGATTGATGAACCAGGCTCACCAAGAAGCAAAGACAGAGGACTCAAACAAAATCAGAAGTGAAAGAGGCGCAGTAACAACAGATCCCACAGAAATAGAAATATTTGTAAAAAAATACTATGAGCAACTATATTCCAACAAACTGGTCAACCTAGAAGCAATGAACATATTCCTAGAAAAATATGACCTTGCAAAACTCAATCTGGGAGAATCGAAAAATCTGAAAAGGCCAATAACTATGGAGGAAATTGAAGCTGTCATCAAAAAACTTCCAGCAAATAAAAGCCCTGGGCCAGATCCCTTCACAGGGGAGTTTTACCAAATAGTCAAAGAAGAACTGAAACCTATCCTCTTCAGACTATTTCAAAAATATTCAAGAGGAAGGAACACTTCCAAGCTCTTTCTATGAAGCCAGCAATACCCTAATACCAAAACCAGATAAAAGGTCCTACAAAGAAAGAGAATTATGGGCCAATATCCCTGATGAACATAGATGCTAAAATCCTCAACAAAATCCTAGCAAATCGGATATAGCATTACATTAGAAAGATCATACACCATGACCAAGTGGGATTTATTCTGGGGATGCAAGGATGGTACAAGATTCACAAATCAATAAACGTGATTTGTCACATAAACAAATTGAGAGACAAACATCATATAATCCTATCAATTGATGCAGAAAATGCATTTAACAAAATCCAACACTCTTTCTTGATAAAAACACTCAACAAAGTGGGAATAGAGGGATCAAACCTCAACATAATAAACACCTTAAATGAAAAACCTACATCCAACATCTTACTCAATGGGCAAACACTAAAACCATTTCCCCTAAGAACAGGAGCAAAACAGGGATGCCCACTCTCACCATTTCTGTTCAACATAGTACTGGAAATGCTAGCCAATGCGATTAAACAAGAAGAAGAAATAAAAGGCATCCAAACTGGAAAAAGGAGGAGTAAAACTGTCATTATTCTCAGAAGACATGATATTGTACATAGAAAACCCTAAAGACTCCATCCAAAAAACTATTAGACTTAATAAATGAATTCAGCAATGTAGCAGGATACAAAATTAACACCCAGAAATCTATGGCTTTTTTATACACCAATAATGGACTTACAAAAAGAGAAATTTAAAAAACAATTCAATTTACCATTGCAACAAAATAATTAAGATACTTAGGAATAAACTTAACTACGGAGATAAAGACCTGTACTCAGAAAACTAAAGGACATGGAAAAAAGAGACAGAAGAAGACATAAACAAATGGAAGAATATACCGTGTTCATGAACTGGTAGAATCAACATCATTAAAATGTCCATATTATCAAAAACAATCTACAGATTCAATGAAATCCCCATTAAAATACCAATGGCATATCTCACAGATCTTAGGACAAATGCTCCAAAAATTCACATGGAATAAAAAAATTCCTAAGAAAGAAGAACAAACTTGGAGGGATCACAATAACAGATATCAACTATATTACAAAGCCACTGTTCCCAAAACTGCCTGGCACAAGAACAGATATATAGACCAATGGAACAGAATGGAGAACCCAGAAATCGACCCAAGCCATTATGCTCAATTAATATTTGATGAAGTAGGCACAAGCATACAATGGAGTCCAGACAGTCTCTTCAATAAATGGTATTGGGAAAATTGGACATATACATGCAAAAAACTGAAACTAGACCACCAACTTACACCATACACAAAAATAAACTCAAAATGGATAAAGGACTTAAACGTAACACGGGAAAACATAAAAATACTAGAGGAATCTACAGGCAGCAAAATCTCAGACATATGCCAAAGCAACTTCTTCACTGATACTGCTCCTAGTGCAATTGAAACTAAAGAGAAAATAAACAAATGGGACTACATTAAAATAAAAAGCTTTTGCATAGCAAAAGAAACCATCAACAAAACAACAAGAAAGCCCACTGCATGGGAGAACATATTTGTCAATGTTATCACCAATAAGGGTTTAATCTCCAACATTTATGGGGAACTCATACAACTTAACAAAAGGAGGATAAACAACCCAATCAAAAAATGGGCAACGGACCTAAAAAGATACTTTTCGAAAGAGACATACAGAAGGCCAGAGACATATGAAAACATGCTCAAAGTCACTACTTTTTCAAG
>NW_005871115.1:2176352-2178832 GCF_000147115.1 Myotis lucifugus
TAAACTGATGAACAAAAACAGATCCAGAGACAGAGAAGCATCGATTAGACCGTCACACCTCAGAAGGAAGGTGGGGTAGGTGGTGGTAAGGAGGAGAGATCAACCAAAGGACTTGTATGCATGCATATAAGCCTATCCAATGGACACAGACAACAGGGGGGTGAGGGCATGAGTGGGGGGGGTGGTGGGGGTAATGGGGGGATAAGGACACATATGTAATACCTTAATCAATAAAGAAATTAAAATTAGTAAAGTAATGGGCAATTTGAGAAAATAGAAATAAAAACAAATAAAAATGGTGGTACATCTACACAATGGAATACTTTGCAGCTGTTAAAAAGAAGGAACTTCTTACCCATCCGCACCAGTATGAATGGAAATGAAGAGTACTATGCTAAGCAAAATAAGCCAGTTGGAGAAAAGACATGATCCTCACTCATTTGTGGAATATAATGAACAACATAAACTGATGAACAAAAAATACATCCAGAGATAGAGAAGCATTGAACAGACTGTCAAACCTCAGAGGGAAAGCAGGGGAGAGGGGTGGGTAAGAGGTCAACCAAAGGACTTGTATGCATGCATATAAGCATAACCAATGGATACAGACACTAGGGGGGTGAGGGCATGTGCTGGGGAATGGGGGGAGTGGCCAGGGAGTGGTCAATGGGGGAAAAAGGAGACATATGTAATACTTTAATCAATAAAGAATAAAACAAAAATGCCTGGTAACCAACCAACACATATATTAAACTACAAATGCTCAGTGTGATAAAAAGTCATTCTTCAATGGAAACCTGTGCATGTTATCTGGATGGGTATAAGGCAAGACTTTTGGAATCAAATCTCCTAGATGTTTTTTTATTCTGGAAAATACAGTATGGCCCAGCCAGTGTGGGTCAGTGGTTGAGCATAGACCTATGAATTAGGTCAGGGTTCAATTACTGGTGAGGGCTCATGCCCGGTTGTCGGCTTGATCCCCAGTAGGGGCCATGCAGGAGGCAGCTGATCAGTGATTCTCTCTCATCACTGATGCATCTATCTCTCTCCCTCTTTGAAATCAATAAAAATATATTTTTAAAAAAGAAAATATAGTATGAATTTTATATGCAATTATTTGTTTTATTGAGAGAAAGTATCTAATGTACTGTTGATATCTAATAAAATTCCAGCAGTTATAAAAGGGAGATATGGAAATAAGTTTCATTTATATTTGCTCTAATCTAACAATAAGCCAACCGTAATTTTATAAGCAGAACACTGTGAACATATGTGAAAAGGAATATCAATATACTCAAACATTTACTGATGTTAAAAATGCTTTCATTTGCACATCAGGTAAATGAAAGAATAAATCCTATATAATAAAAGGCTAATATGCAAATTGACTGAACGGCAGAACCACTGGTGCTATGACGTGCAGTGACCACCAGGGGGCAGACGCTCAACACAGGAGCTGCCCCCTGGTGATCAGTGCGCTCCCATAGGAGAGCAATGGCTAGAGCAACGGTGGTGGCGAGAGCCTCTCCTGCCTCTGCTACAGTGCTAAGGATGTCTGACTGCTGGGTTAGGCCTGTGGGGAATGGGCCTAAGCCACCAGTGGGACATCCCCTAAGGGCTTCCGGACTGGGAGAGGGTGCAGGCTGGGCTGATTCTATCACTCCTCTCTCAGAACAATTTTGAATGTGCTTTCCTGTCCAAATTTGCTTCATCTATAATAATTAAAGCATAATATGCTAATTAGACCAGACAGCCGAATGACCTTCCAGACGTCATTCCAGACGAAGCCGCAGAGGTGGGGGCTGAAGCCGAGGTGGTTAGGGGCTATCAGGCAGGCAGCCGAGCAGTTAGGGCCGATCAGGCAGGCAGGCAGTGTGGTTAGTGGCGATCAGGCAGGTAGGCGAGCGGTTAGGGGTGATCATGTAGGCAGGCAGAGTGGTTGGGGCAACCAGGCAGGCAGGCAGGCGAGTGGTTGGGGCGATCATGCAGGCAGGCAGGTGAGCGGTTAGGAACCAGCAGTCCCAGATTGTGAGAGGGATGTCTGACTGGCAGCTGGACATCCCCTGAGGGGTCCTGGATTGTGAAAGTGTGCAGGCTGGGTTGAGAGAACCACCCCCCATCCTGTGCATGAATTTCATGCACCAGGCCTCTAATATTCTTACTAATAAAAGCCTAAGTGGTCGTCATGCCGTGATGCCCTCACGCTGTCACAAGATGGCTGCACGCCCAGTGGGCACGCGCAGGTGTGCAAGGCTGGGCTTGATGCTGTGTGCACAGCACGGAGCCTGCCTGGGAGTCCCGCCTCCACGAGGTGAGGCCTGCCTGGGGGTCCCCCTGCTTCATGCAGTGAGGCCTGCCTGGGGATCCTGCCTCCTCCCACCTCCGCGCGGCGAGGCCTGCCTGGGGTTCCTGAGGGTCTCACTCTGGTGGCATGAGGCAGGACCCCTGGCTCCGGCTTACCTCTTTGGGGCAATCCATCG
>NW_005871115.1:2178932-2181207 GCF_000147115.1 Myotis lucifugus
TGGGTGGGGGGGGTTCTCCCCTTTCCCACCCCATGTATACCCCCCACCCTTTCCCTTCCCTCACAAATGTGGCTGTAATTTGTCCTTCAACATCAGATTAGAAATAAAACCAGCACACAGAGCGTACTTATTTTCTGAAAGACAGCCCTGGACATCTATAGGCAGATTTAAGGTTGTCCATATAAACATGAGCCTCACCAGCAGAAGAGCAAAAGCCACAATCTCAAAAAGTGAAATCATTCGATGTATTTATCTAGCAATATCTCCAACAGATACTGTTCACAGGGTCATTTTAGAGTAACGTCACATGAAGTAACATGACAAGTAAGAGATAGTCTTTATCACATAAGAAAAAGCAGTAGCTTTAATCTTGCAAGAGGAACAAACCAAGATAGTTGGACACAATGTTAGTATCTAGAAATAAGGAGATAAATTTCAAGTGTCCAATGATATTTTACAACATTATACTGCAAATATTTTTCGCTCAGATGATTAACACCAACTGACCAACAACAATAAATATCTAGCCAACAAAATATTTCTGGAAGAATAGGTTAATAAGGTGACTAAGACCTGAGAATTTCAGAAAATGAAAACAATGCTACTGGACAGAAATCTCTTACCAAGAAAATAAAAAAGAGGTAAATAATCCCAATAGCTCTTAGCTTGCAGATTCATGTTATAAGCATTATGTTAGCTATTTGATTATGGTAAGTGGGAAGGGGAAGAGAAAGGGGAGTAAATGAAAGCCACAGAAAATTCTTACACTTCACTTTAACTATGAATTAGAGGGCTTTTTCCTTCAGAGCTCTCTACAACTGGCAAATGGAGTAATTAGAATTTAATTTATTCTTGCTTCCCTTACCATTTATCTAGTGAAGATGCAAATAAAAAGGGCAAATGTTCTAACGGATGATGAAAACTGGCACATGAGAGAAGACACATGATGACAGGGAGTGAGTTGTCATTCCATTTATAGGGTGTTTAGTTTTATGAATTCCCCGTATGGTATTCCATATGTACATTTAATTTTAATTTACACTTTTAGAACTTAGCCAAGTTTTCTTATCTTAAAATGGGAAGACAATACTTAATTTGAAGCATTGCCTCTAATGAAAACAAGTTTAAATAATCGTTGTTATATTTGAAACAAAAATGTAACTTTCCAAACAAAAATCAACAGCCAGCATTCTAGGGCTTAGAAGAGCAGGTTTATATTAGTGCTAAAACTGTATAACATAGTATTGAAAAGAAACTTGAAAGGAGATGTCTTCAGTAAATTGGCTAAGATAATTATTTTAAGTACTAGTAGCCAGGTGCACGAAATTTGTGCACTGGGGTGTGTGGGGGGGAAGGGGCCCCTCAGTCTGGCTTTCACCCTCTCCAATCTGAGACCCCTCAGGGAATGTCCAACTACCTGTTTGTGCCCACACTTTTAACAGATAACAGCTCCATTGTTGTTTCTTTCTTATGCTTAAAACCATTGGAATTAGTAGGTATTCAAAGTGTGTATACATTTTGGGGGGACACCCTGTATATCTCTAGTCAGCGGTGAAAGAAACCAACAGCAGATTTGGAACCCCCAGACAGGGAACCTTGCTCACTCCCCACATGTCTCCCCACTTCACTTTCCACCTTTGTGGGCAGCAGGAGAATCAACGTTTTCTCTCATTAATTCGGAAAAGCACATCCTATCACCCACTGCCCGGCAGGAGTGCGCTAGGCCCCAAGCAAGCAAGGCTCAGTCAGGGCAGCCTTCGCTCATGGGTGCTGGCACCCAAAGTGCACATTCCTCCTCTACAGTCGCCCCGACTATCCCACTGTTTCACTGAGAGGACGGAATTCCTCTCTGCCTCTGGGTTCTTGATCTTGAACGCTGACCGAAGGCACCTCAGTGAGGGCTGCCCGCGCCCACCAGGTGTGTCTATCTGCACCTGCTCCTGCCTCAGCACCTGCATTAACCCCCCAGAGGTGATCTCGTAGCTGCACTGGCCTCCGTGGGAACAGGGCATCACCACTCCACCCTCTCACTGTCATCTCACAGGTGCCCACCCTCAGCACCCAGAACACCCAGACACTCTCCAAAGGACGTGAGCGCATCAGAGGGGATGTGTGCACATGCTGTTGGGGTGTTAGGCATGCTGGGTTGATGGAAGTGCGGTGGAGAGGCGGGGGGAACTTGTGCACGCCTTGGTTTGCAACTGTTGCAGGCGTGGGAGGGTGACAGTGTGCTGGGGGATGTTCGCACGCCAGGGGGGGATGTGCACACCAGAGG
>NW_005871115.1:2181558-2277290 GCF_000147115.1 Myotis lucifugus
TCTGGTCCCAGACCGTGGACAGCCTCAAGCGCTGCCCCCCACCCGGCAGGTCACGGATCCGGGTCCCAGACCGTGGACAGCCTCAAGGACTGCCCCCTGCCCAGCAGGGTCACAGATCCGGGTCCCAGGACCGCGGACAGCCTTGCCCGCTGCCGCCCGCCTTCAGTATGCAAATTAGCCGCCATCTTGTTGCTTCAGGGTGGGGGGTCCCGCTTGGGTGCCTGGCTAGCCTGGATGAGGGGATGATGGCTGTTTTTAGGCTGCCCACACCCCCTTTAGGGTGGGGGTCCCCACTGGGGTGCCTGGCCAGTCTGGGTGAGGGGCTGAGGGCCGTTTTCAGGCTGGCGGGTGACTGAAGCTCCCAACCTCTCCTTTTTTTCTTTTTATTCTGGGATTTATTTACCTTCTATGGCTGTCACTGGAGCTGAGAGCCAGCTTTAGCTCTGAGGCCGGCTCCAGCTCTGAGATCTCGGCTGCTGAAAGCAGGAATCTAGGGTTTGTTTGGGTTCTATAATTGAAACTCTGTTGCCATCACTGGCGCTCTAAGCTCTGAACCCGCTGCCGGCTGAAAGCAGGAATCTGGGGTTTCTTTAGCTTCTACAATTGCAACATTGTTGCAAACGGAGCTCAGAGCTGGGCTTTAGCTTCTACAATTGCAACATTGTTGCAAACGGAGCTCAGAGCTGGGCTGCTGCAGGCCGGGAACGTTTGCTTCCTCCGTCACTGGAGCAAGCAAGCCTCCTGTTCGCTTCAGCTGCCTGGCTGCCGGCCGCCATCTTGGTTGGCAGTTAATTTGCATATCCTGCTGATTAGCCAGTGGGAAGCGTTCGGGGGTTAGCCAATGGGAAGCGTTCGGGGGTATGGTCAATTTGCATCTTTCTCTTTTATTAGTGTAGATTTCTGAAGTTCATTCAGGAAATATTATTATATGCTGCTAATATATAACTAGTCAATTCCTGTCGGTGATAATTTCAACACTTCTCAAGAGAAGTCTGATCATGTAGAAATGAAAAGTAATAAAGACTAAAGGAAAAAAGATATCAAAAAAAGAATGGCAGGTCCTTCCAATAAGGCTTGTAGGTTGTGGAAACATTCTTTTGAGGATAACAATCTCCATTTTCAGAAAGGATCATAAAGATGCTTTTAAAAATGCTTTCTCTTTAAATTACATCATATTTAGATGACTGTGAGGGGAAACTTTGGAGATCTTCATATTTATAAATAGACTAGAGGCCCGATGTATGAAATTTGTGCAAGGGGCTTCCTCCATGGCAGCGGCTGTCTCTGCCTCGGCCCCTGCCTGCCGCAGCTTCATCCTGAAGGATGTCCGGTCTAATTAGCATATTACGCTTTTATTATTATAGATGAGAGACTGAAGGTACCAAGGACAGTCACTGGAAAAGAGTCTTGTCAAACCACCACCACTCTTCCCTTTGTGTTCAATGCCATCCTACACAGTTTTGACTGTTCCTATCCTGGCTATCCATATTATACAAAGGTTTCATTATTACCTTCCTTCACACAGGGGCACACACACGTGCACACAGACACAAACACATAAAAGCATAGGAGTTGAGTATATGTCACATTTCACACTTGTTTCTAGAATATATTATAGGGTGAATTCAACTGCAAGCCATTGTATTGAAGGAATAAGTTGCTTCCTTAAAGTAACAATTTAAGGTCAATAGAGATGGGTTCACTTAAATATTAAAGTCTTCAAAAGAGGCAAGCCTCCTTTAGCTGAGGGAAGATGGAATGATCTGATCTCAGAGCCAAAAATATCATGGAAGCAAATGTGAGCATATAAGCAACTCTGCCAAAGGCTTACTAAGAGTTCTAAACTCAGTGATTCTGCTGTTGCCACTTTGGTTTCCTGTACGTTTAAATTCTTTCCTGGACACATAAAAGAGAGTGGCGATATACTTCAAGAAATCAACATATGTGAGAGTCTCTCAGTTTTATAGAGAAATAGCTGGCTTTGTAACAGTGAACTGGACTTTTTTTACGTTGGTGAGAAGATTCATTTTACCTCGATGCATAGGTGTACTGACAATTCTAATGCTTATTTATGAAATGCTATAATTACACAACTTTTTTCAAGTTAGATAGAACTAGGAGATTAAAAAAACAGTGCTAATTCTCCTGCCAAGTTACTAACAGAAAAAAAAAAGTTGTCCGGTGAAATAAGAGAAGGTGAAATAAATCTCGGGCAAATTGTCTAGTGTCTTCATATTAAAATTAAATCATTACTTAGAACCTGTCCTTAACTTCTTTTAAGTTCAAGTTTTAATGAGCTTCTGAATATTTATAACTTGGAGGTCATTAAAGACCTGCAGGGAAGTACCATACTAGGCAAAAAAACACTGCCCAACCTTTTACACTACCTCCTGCCAGAGGAGTTTAAGCAGATTTGTATATTTCTTACCTTGGCTCCTTCTAAAGGCAAATCATGGCGTCTGTGTTTCCTCATTAGCACTGGGTCAGAGCCCATTCTACTGTGCCTTCCATTTACATTTGAGCTTGCTGTGACTCCAGGCTTTGGAGAGCCATCCCCTACCAGTCGACAGCCTGCTGACTGATTAGTCCCAAATACATCCCGAGGGCACCAGGCTTCAAGAGGCATTGGCTGGTCTCTGGAAGGCACACTCTCCACAGGATGCAAGTGGCGACTCAGTCTGTTATCAGGTGGGATAGGGGGAGGTCTCTCAGGTGGAGGCGGGGGAGGATCTCTTAAGGGAGGAGGTGGTGCTGGGAGTGGTTTATCTTGTTTTCTCACCATGCAAGGAGAAGACTAAGGAGACACAAGAGGAAAAAAAAAAATCAAGAGTTGTACCAGGCATTGAAATTACTTCCAGAATACTATATTACTGCTTTTGTTTTCTAAGCCATAATAGAGCTTTATTAGATCCATATGTCATCTTCTTATAAGTTTCTTTTTATTACCAGTTAATGAAATTTTAAAATGTTAATGGAAGACTCTTATAAATATATTTCATTAGAAATTTCTGTAGAAATGAGTATATAAACGGAAATGTTAAAATTATAAGGACTGTACAGGAAAAAGCAGAATACCAAAATTATATGGTGATTTTGAATGGTTGACGTTAAAATAATACTGAGTCATTAATTAATTTATTTGCATGTTTCTATGACTTAGGAGAGAAAGCCATCAAATCTATTGTTCTTTTCCTTTTTTAAAAGCAACTTGATTTGTTATATCATTGGATAACTGAGTGTTGGTTTTGCTGTATTTGTATTCACTGCTATAATACAAAGAAATTAATAAGGAACAAATTTTCTCTGGTTCTTTGTTTTATCAGTTAATGCCAGAATAGTAAAAAATCACAAATAATATAGTAGCATTATTTATAGTCCTCACTTGAATTTTATATATGTGGTTAATCTGGTGAATGATTTGTGCGTTTTTTAAATTTATTTTTTTAGCCAGAGAGAGAAAATATCAATTTGTTGTTCCACTTATTGATACATTTATTGGTTGACTTTTTAAAATTTAAATCCTTTATTGTTTAAAGTATTACATAAGTCTCCTTTTTTCCCCATTGACCTCTCCCCGGCTGCGCCCCCCCCCTCCCCCGCCCCCCGCATCTGTGTCCACTGGTTATGCTCATATGCATGCATACAAGTCCTTTGGTTGATCTCTCATCCCCTCTCCATTGCCTTCCCTTATAGGTTGGACAGTCTGTTTGATGCTTCAAGGACTCTGGTTCTATTTTTATTCATCAGTTTATGTTGTTTATTATATTCCACAACTGAGTGAGATCATGTGATATTTATCTTTCTCCAACTGGCTTATTTCACTTAGCATAATGCTCTCCAGTTCCATCCATGCAGTTGCAAATCGTAAGAATTCCTTCTTTTTTTTACATCAGCATAGAATTCCATTGTGTAGATGTACCACAGTTTTCTAAACCACTCATCTGCTGATGGGCACTTAGGCTGTTTCCAAATCTTAGCTATTGCAAATTGTGCTGCCATGAACATATATCCTTTCTGATTGATGTTTCTGGTTTCTTGGGATATATTCCTAGAAGTGGGATTACTGGGTCAAATGGAAGTTCCCTTTTTAATTTTTTGAGGAAATGCCATACTGTTTTCCACAGTGGCTGCACCAGTCTGCATTCCCACCAGCAGTGCAAGAGGGTTCCTTTTCTCCACATCCTCTCCAGCACTTGTCGTTTGTTGATTTGTTGATGATAGCCATTCTGACAGGTGTGAGATGGTACCTCATTGTTGTTTTGCTTTGCATCTCTGGGATGATGAGTGACTTTGAGCATGTTTTCATATGTCTCTTGGTCTTCTGTATGTCTTCTTTTGAAAAGTATCTATTTAGGTCCTTTGCCCATTTTTTGATTGGATTGTTTATCTTCATTTTGTTAAGTTGTATGAGTTCCCTATTAAACCCTTATCGGAGATAACATTGGCAAATATGTTCTCCCATGCAGTGAGCTTTTTTGCTGTTGTTTTTTTTTGATGGTTTCTTTCGTTGTGCAGAAGCTTTTTATATTGATGTAGTCCCATTTGTTTATTTTCTCCTTAGTTTTCATTGCCTTAGGACCTGTATCAGTAAAGATATTGCTAGGACAAATGTCTACTATTTTGCTGCCTATGGCTTCTTTTAGTTTTTATGTTTTCCCGTGTTACGTTTAAGTCCTTTATCCATTTTGATTTATTTTTGTGTATGGTGTAAGTTGGTGGTCTAGTTTCATTTTTTTGCAAGTATCTGTCCAATTTTCCCAACACCATTTATTGAAGAGACTGTCTTGACTCCATTGTATGCTCTTGCCTCTTTTATCAAATATTAATTGAGCATAGTGGCTTGGGTTGATCTCTGGCTTCTCTGCTCTCTTCCATTGGTCTATATGTCTGTTCTAGTGCCAGTACCAGACAGTTTTCAGAACAGTGGCTTTGTACTATAGCTTGATATCTGGTATTGCGATCCCTCCAACTTTGTTCTTTTTTCTCAGGATTGCTGTGGCTATTCGGGGTCTATTTTAATTCCATGTGAATTTTTGGAGAGTTTATTCTAGGTCTTTGAAGTATGCTGTTCGTATTTTAATGGGGACTGCATTGAATCTATAGATTGTTTTGGGTAGTATGGACATTTTAATGATGTTGATTTTACCAATCCATGAACATGGTATATTCTTCCATTTGTTTATGTCTTCCTCTATCTCTTTTTTCAGTGTCCTGTAATTTTCTGAGTACAGGTCCTTTACCTCCTTGGTTAAGTTTAATCCTAGGGATCTTAAATTTTTTATTACAATGGTAAGTGGGATTGTTTTTTGTTTTTTTGTTTGTTTGTTTGTTTTAGTTTCTCTTTCTGTGAGTTCATTTTTGGTGTATAAAAAAGCCATAGATTTCTGGGTGTTAATTTTGTATCCTGCTACATTGCCAAATCAATTTATTAGTTCTAGTAGTTTTTTGATGGAGTCTTTAGAGTTTTCTATGTACAATATCATGTCATCTTTGAATAATTACAATTTTACTTCTTTTCCAATTTGGATGCCTTTTATTTTTTCTTCTTCTTGTATGTGCCCTGACCAGAAATCCAACCCCCAATCTTGGCACATGAGGGCGACACTCCAACCCATTGAGATACCCAGGCCAGGGCTGATTTATGCTTTTGATATTAAGAGAAAAGAAATGTATTGTTTGTTTGCATAACTCTGCCTAAATAACATCCTAAGAAGTCTTAATATGATCTTAAAACCAAGTTAACTGTAATATAGAGAAATCAAATATTAATGAAATATTGTGCTTCCAACTAATTTAGACTGCAAAGCATAATGCCAAATGGAAATTTTTAAATCTTGTGCTTAAGATAGCAAAATATGCCCTTATCAAATTTGGAAAAATATCTGCAGACTGCAAAGAACTAAAATAAACTGTGGGCTTAGATTTACTGAGTTAGAACTATGTTCTTAATATTAAACAGTAATGTAATTACTCTGCAAATAATGTAATTCTTTATAATTAATTGCTTCGGGTATAAAAAGTACATATAATTCCCTCTTCTGAGTCACCTTGAAACATGGGTGATAATTTATCACACCTTAAGCCCTTATGCAAATATACTCCCGTCACATTTTTCTTGTCATGACACTATGAAACTGAATATAAAATATCATTTGATAAGAGTATTTTAATACATGTAATGACCTTTTAAATCCACTTTATAGAATAACTGTACTTACTCTGCTATTTATTTTTGCAAGTCAGTGGGCTGTTACAGACATGTACTCTCTCTGAATAATTATGCAACTTTTATAATAAAAAAGCCAGGAATATGACAGTGAGTTCACAATACACAAAATGAGAAACCTATTAAAATTGTTCAGGAACAATTAAGAGCACAAGAAATATGAGAAATGAAATTTAAAAGAAGCTGAGCAATCAATAACTGTCATGTAAAATCACTATCTGCTTCTCATAAAATCGATTTACCTTTGGCGAACCAGTTGGGCTGCCACAGGGAGAACGAACGATGCCTTTCTGAATCAGATCCAGGCGGGGAGGCACGGGCGGCAGGCTAAGATGTGGGATCTGCAGAGGGTCCTGTTGGGGCTTTCTTCTCTGTGCAAGGGGAGATGACCCTGGTGAGGTGACCGGTGAATTCTGCCTGTCAGCACACTAGGATAAAAAAATATAACAATGCTGTTTATTTGATGTGTAAAGTGAATGCTTTTCAAAAGGAAGACATTTGGCTTTGAGAAGGTGTCTGCCATTGAACATCTGCTGAAATAAACTCACTTAGTTAACTCTGATTAATAGATGGAAAGAGCTCACACTGTCCCTCAAGGGTGCTATTATATAAAGAATAAATAGACAAGTTTCTCCTACATATTGCAGAAAAGGCCTGAGGAAAAAAAGAACAGCAAAAGCGTAGTTTAAAAACAATTGAATGCAGACATTGTTCTAGAGGAAAGGAGAAACACACAATGAAGTAATACACATTGTTCTTGGTTATCTGTGTTATAGAATTTTCTTCGGTCTTTGATTTATAGCACATACTAGAACTTAGAAACTATTTTGTTCCATATAAAATATGTATGTATCCAGTATGTAGTCTACTTTCCTACAAACCAATGAAATCAGGCAGGGTTTTAAAAAATTGTGTATTTAAAAATAAACAGGTTTGAGCCCAAGTATTTTCTTCCCAAGCCTTCATATGGAAAATGAATTTTCAAGTTAAATGTTATTTTTTTAAAATCGATTAACTAAATCTATAAAAGTCTGTGCTTCTGCTAAAAACTAATATATTTCTATGCCACTACGGGTTTTCCATTTTGTCTGGTAGATAGCATCAAAAAGCCAATAACAAGTACTTCTATTTCTATGTATATTACACTTTCTGCTTTGGAAGTTGTTTTTGTTAATGTGAAATAACCTGATTGCTACTTGGTACAAAAGCCATACTAATTAATCAAGTGGCCTCACTGGGACAAACAACAATCTGTTCTGAAATTTAGGCAGTTTCCTTTTCAAGGGTGTTAACTAGCTTGTTGGAGATGTAGGCTTAATTTTTACACTCACTGCATCAATCTAGTGTGCTTTGATATTCACCTGTTTCCTAATATTAGTATTTATAAAGAGTTTAAGCTTGTTGCTAAGCCATTTCTCCTCTAGCATTACTCACCTTTAGAAGAGTAGTCAATGTCAAAAAAATTGACAATTTAATTCAAAATCTAGTGACATTGAGGAAGATTTAGCCATTCTGTCTTTATCTAACTGAGATGGGATGACACATTTGTGTTCATATCCACACTTAGTTACATTATGTAAAAACTTATTTCTAACTCACTATAATTGGGTTTTATCTTATGTTTTTCTCATGATTAGACAGGGGTTGTTGGTTTGATAAGAAAGACAACAGAGGTAAAGTAACATTTGAACCACTTCAAGTCAACGGTCCACACTATCAATAGGACTGATCAGTGCTGATGTTGATCTTGATTATCTGGGTGATGTATTAACTGTCATTGTTTCTTCACTGTAAACTATAAAGTTACTCTCTTTTCTCGCCCTTTCCCTACTGTACTCTTTGCAAGAAAGTAATTATGCACAGACCACACTCAAGAAGTGGGGTGTTATGTTCCCCCTTGTAAAGGTTTTTAAATAAAGTTGAGTGCCTAAACAGAAGACCATACCTCAGATATGCCAGAATACTGTCATGAAATTACTAAAATCTCAAGTCTTTGTCTCTTTCAATTAATGCCAAATAATGTTTAAAAGGTTAACACATTTAGACATAACTTCATGACAATTTTAAGAACCTATTCTTTTTAGCAATTTTAAGATTCTCTTTATATCTCTTATATGTGATAAGACAAAATATCTTCAATTGTTACTAAATTGAAAGAGAAAATAGTAGAAACTGTATAGTTATAAACTGATTTTAATGTAGTCAGTGATTCTTAACAAAAGAACAATTCCACCCATAAAGTCATTGGGCCTTAATATGGTCATGAACTTGATTGAACCTTATGGAATTAAAGCTATCAAATAATGATCATAGAACAAAAATAATTCCTGATTAAAGATATGTGCATCACAGTGTCATAGCATTTCAGATCAGAAAATAACACAGCCAGCTAATTCTCCACAATTCCCTTTAAGATAAATTACATTCTCTGAGAACTAGCAAGATTTAACTGATAAAAATACTTTGTTGATCTGGTTATTCTCTTTTACAAAAAACAAAACAAAAAAACAAACTCAAGAAGCAAGCTATTTACACAATTCCTACCCCAAACAATTTATTCCTATTCCAAGAAACACAACAATTGCACTTCACTAATTTAGGTATTTGCAGAGAAATTTTCCAGTGCTAGGTGCACACACTGCCAAGGCTACTGAGCAAGACGTATGTCCTCCAAGAACTTTTCTTCCACAGCTATCTTCCCATTTCCCTCATTACCTGAAACAGCCCACTACCATCAGAACTTGACTTCCACTTTAATTGATAATATTTAAGTAATTACCAAGTTCCTGGAATGTTTAAATAATGGGGTGGATTTTATTTGAAGTGGATGAATTATTAGACATGGAAAGGGTATAATGAAAGTCGTTGAGACAGACACCCAAACCAATGTGTGTGGTGCAGCAACAACCTTGAACTTGTAGATATTTCCAGACAAGCACACTGTGTTACAGCTATGATTGTAATTGGAAGCAGACCTCACTTAGCACAATTCATATTATATTCTCAAGGTGATTATGGACTGTCCTTCTGAAGAACTAATTCATTTTGAAGCATTACAGTACCTGTAAGTTGGCTAGGGTAGAATAATTTTGGGGAGAACTGATCTGTATGTAGAGGGACAAGAATGTTTTATCTTTATTGATTATGTGAATTAAATTCACCATAACTTATTCATTTTTCCAAGTTCTCCTAAAGCACAGTAGATAATTTAGCAATGCCCTTTAGACAATAATGCATTATTCTTTGCTGAACACAGCTATCTCTATGAACAATTCTGCAATTAGAGGATTGAGTCTTTGCGTCAGCTTTTATTGCTGATAAAATTCAATGCTAACTATGAACATTTCTAAAAATTCTTAGTAGGTGGGCACATAAAGGGTCATTTTTAATTTATTTGAATAATTACCATTTTTATTTCCTTCCTACTTGAAAGTCTAAGGAACAAAGAAGCCTAACACAATGCTTCACACCCCAGCTCATAAATAAATGTTTAGATGAGACATTAAAAATTCATGACATCAAACTTATCAGTTCAACTTACAGAAAAGAAAGGAAAGCCATTTTTCCCTTCTGAAAACAGAGAAGCAAAACAGATTGATTTAATGTAGATCCAAATTATTTCTTCTTTAAACTACACCTGTCTCTATATAATATTTGAACATTCAGTAGTCAACTGTAAAGAACTTTAATTTCTAAAGTATCATAATTTACCTGTTATAGTCATTAGGAGTGACAAAGGGATGTATCCAGTCATCTTTAGTCTACTGATTCTATTATTCTCTTCAAAGATTCCACAAACATTCCTCTTAGCCCTTCACTCTGCCTTCTTCTTCCATAGATCACTTAAGTCATTTATCTTTCTCTACTTCTGACAGGTGATAAAGGGAGCTTGGGGGGATAAACAACAACAAACAACAATACTGGAATCCATCCTCAGGCTTAAATTCTAAGATTGTGCTAATTTAATCACCTCTTACTGATTTGTCCTGTATTCCTCAGAATAACTACTATTTCTTATTCTGTCTAGAAATACAGATTTAAGATATATACCTAAAACATCTTGAGTAGAGAACAGGAAAATTTTATTTAAATTTTGAATAATAAAAGGTAACCATTTTGTTGATAGGGATATACTTGATTGGAATGTGAATTTCAAGTGTAGCTGTCAAGATAAAGGTTTCGAGCCAACTGATTATAAATAAGATTTTTTTAAAAAGAAAACCACATAACCACATAATTAAATGTATAATCTGACTTCATTTGCACATATTTCCTATATGTAAGATTTAAATTTCAGCTAAAACTTTAAATGCCATGCACAAATCACTGCCTATTGCTATTGTTTCTGGTGGATTACAGAATAAGGTTAATTTGTTTCGTGGAGACTTTATGCGTTAATAAAATTAAATGAAATATGATAAAATAAGCTGCTATAAAACATTTAATTTTTATTTGGATGACATAGTTAGGAACACTGACTATTTTTGATATAGAAGTGACAGATGCAATCTATTATACTTCCAGTCAAAGCTTGCTCATTTTCACTGCGAGAAGATAACTCTATTAGAGATATCTTTAAACAAAATGTTCTCACCCTTCCTATTTCCTTTTTTGTCCTCCACAATTCCTCTCACTACCAGGCCTAAACAAAGCAATAGTGACAAAATCAAATACCTAAACAAATGGATTATTTCTAGACTAAATACTTACAATGCATTCAAAAGTCAAATAGAAATGCTGCTTGGATTATTTGCTATTAATAACGCTGACCATTAGCACAAAAATGAAGAAAAGTAGTTTAAGAGCAAGAGTAGGTTCATGAGTTTAGGAGAATGTATATTGTCAAACTTTTCCTAGTTTGGGCACTCTGCTACTGTCTTTTCAATTGTGTTTTATTTCATTTGTTTTTCTCCTCATTATTTAGAACACTCTTCATTAAGGCATTCTTAAAAGGATCCAGTCCTTTTTGCCATTGCCTTAAGTGAATTTCTTTTTTTGTTACTCCTTCATCTTTAGCTATCCACTTTATTAAGTTAAGATAATGAAATAGAAAACTATGCAAAAGTTAACTGGTAAAACATAGGAAATAGGATGTGGACAGAATTTATTGCACAATATTAAAATTCATTTATATAGAGGTAACTGCAAGAGTTGGGAAGAATGGAGACATGACTTCAAGTCACCGGATAGCTGATTTGTATAATTCTATTTCTTTATCTTGATTTTGGGTAACATTCAGTTTTTTCTAGTAATATATTTTCTTTAGAACTTCAGAATAGATTGTCTTTTTTTTTTTCATTTCAACTCCTTTCAAAATACAAAAGTTGTTAGCATGTGAGTCTAACAATTTTTTACAAGTTCTTTAACACTAGTAGCTGATGAGTACCACTTTAACAAACTAGAATCCTGGAGCTCTAGAGATTTAAAGACCGCATTTGATTTTTTTATGTCTACCTAGTCACCAACTATTCCCAGGCTGTTGCTTCCTGAAATGCATAAATGCTATTCTTTATTTCTCTGACAAAACTTACAGAATTCTTTAGCACTTAGAATGGGATGCTAATGACTACCACAGTGAATAGAGAGATCCAAATTTATAATTTTAACAGAACATTCTGATAGAAAAGGTCCAAAAAGTAAAGTAGTCAAAAGCCTGCCTCAGCATGCTCAGCAATTACCAATAATAATCAGGAACTCATTCTATTTTAGTCACTTCATTTTATCCATACCTTTTTTTTAAAGAGTGACTTTTTATAAAAGCTTTAATAAGATCTATTATAATGGAAATGGAAAAACATTTGTTAAGAAATTTCAAACCCAGGCAAGATATTATGAAAAATAGGACAAGAAAAAACCTCTCCAGTTACTACTAAGATGGGATTTCTGACAATCTAGGAGATAATCAAAGTCAATTTTATATTTCTAACAAGATTTTTATTTAATGAATTTTCATATCTGAACAAGATAGATACACATATTATATGAATGATGAGGAGGGCTCCTAGAGGCTCAACATTTCCCTCTAAATGCATGAAAATTACTGAAGGGCACTTATAAAAATTTTACCACAAAAAATATAATGTTCTAAGTGTATTTTCCTTTCTATTAACTATTATCTTCCTACTTCTTTCTTTATATTAATTTGTGAACAAAACACAATCTAAAATCTTTAAAAAATAGCCTATACAGAATGTTATTCAGAAGATAT
The DNA here is from genome assembly GCF_000147115.1 of Myotis lucifugus. Taxonomy (NCBI): domain Eukaryota; kingdom Metazoa; phylum Chordata; class Mammalia; order Chiroptera; family Vespertilionidae; genus Myotis; species Myotis lucifugus. The sequence continues at coordinate 2,193,993 of NW_005871115.1, forward strand.
CCATTAGAAAAACATTTACACACACACATTATTTATAGGATAAGTATAAATGATTTATGTTCATCCATTATGTAGTATCTGTACCATTGTTCCTTCAAAATAATAAACAAAAGCTTATATGAGGATTGTAGTATGTGAGCAATAGAATCCTTTCCTGCTTATCCAGTCATATTTCCAGAAGCCTCAATCTATAGGAATTCAGGGAGAAACTCAAAGTGAAAAAGAAAAGTTCTCCCAACTTGATCTATAGATTCAGTGCATCCCCAGTCAAAATCCCAGCAAGTTATTTTGTGGTTATCATAAAACTGATTCTAAAGTTCTGATATTGAAGGAGAAGAAAAAAACTGTAGTAATGACACTACCTGACATCAAGACTTACTATAAACTACAGTAATCAAGCATGTGAGCTATTGGCAAAGAATAGCTAACTTCATCAATGCAATATAACATAGAGCTTAGAAAGAGACTCACATAAATAGTCAACTGATATTTGATAAAGAAGCAAATATAATACAATGGAGTAGAAACAGTCTTTTCAACAAATAGTGCTGAAAAAAAGTGGACATCCCCATGAAAAAGAAAATTAATCTAGATACAGATCATACACTCTCACAAAATTAATTCAACATGGATTACAAACCTAAATGCAAAATCAGCAAACTCCTAGAAGAAAACAAGAAAAATATAGATGGCCCTGCGTTTGTTTGGATCACTTTTTAATACAAGAACAAAGGTATGATCCATGAGAGAAATAATTGAAAATCTGGACATCATTAACATTAAAAATGTCTGCTTTTGAAAGACACAATCAAGAAAATAAAAGGACATGCCACAGATTAGAAAAAAAATATATATATATGACACAACTGATAAAAGGACTTTTATTCAAAATATACAAAGAACTCTTAAAACTCAACAATTAAGAAAACTAATAATTGTACTAAAAAGAGGGCCAACAGCCTTAACAGAAACCTCCCAGAAGATATAGAGATGGCAAATAAACATATGAAAAAATGCTGCACAGCATGTCATGAGGGAAATATAAATTAAAACAACAATGAGATAACACTGTACATCTTCTTGAATGCCAAAACCCCAAACACTGACAACGCCAAATGCTGATGAGGATGTGGGCCAACAAGAACACTTATTCATTGGTAGTGGAAATGCAAACAGTATAGACACTTTAGAAGACAGTTTGGTGGTTTCTTACAAACTAAACATACTCTTACCATATAATACAGTAATCATACTCTTTGGTATTTACCTAAAGGAGTTGAATACTTTTATCCACACAAAAACCTGAACACAGATATTCATCATAATTATTCTTAATTGCCAAAACTTGGCAGCATCCAATATACCCTTCAGTAGGTAAATGAATAAATAAAATGTGCTACATCAAAACAATGGAAACTTACCTACTACTAAAATGTCAAGCCATTAAAAGACATGGAAGAATGTTATTGCATATTACTACATTAATGAAGCCAATCTGAGAAGGCTATGTACATATAATTCAAACTATATGACATTATGGAAAAGACAAAACTAGGGAGACAGTAAAAAGATTAATGGTTGAAAAAAAATGAGATTAATGGTTGCTGGGGACTGTGGTGGGGGAGATGAACAGGCAGAACACAGATTTTTAGGGCAGAGAAAATACTCTGCATGATACTAACAGTGGATATGTATCGCTATACATTTGTCCAAACTCATAGAATGAACAACTTCCAAAATGAACCCTAATGTAAACTTCGGACTTTGGATGGTAATGAGGTGCCAACAGAGGTTTGTTAATTATAACAAATGTACCACTTTGGTGGGGGATGTTGATAATGGGGCAGGTTATGCATGTGTGGGAGCAGGAGGTGTATGAAAAATCTCTGTAGGGCCCCCTCAATATTTTTGCTCCAAAAGCTCTAAAATTGCTCTGAAAGTCTTTTCTTTTTAGTTCAATTTTTTTTTTAATTTTTAAAATTTACTGGGGTGACATTGGTCAACATGAACATACAGGTATCAGGTGTGGGTTTCTATGTTACAAGATATGTCTATTGCACTGTATACCCAACACCCAAAGCCAAGTCTCCTGTCACTATATATTAGGCCTCCCTTCTCCCCGCACCCTTTTCCGCTGGCAACCACCACACTGCTGTTTGTGAAAGTCTTAAAATAAAAACAACACAGAGCAAAACAAAAACCAATAACAGAAAGTCCTCTATCAAGTGGGAGGGAGGAATTCTGCTGCTTTGGTCCCTGTAGGAAGGAAATGTAGGCAGGCACCTTCCTACTCTTACTAAGAACATGGATGTGTGTTTATGTAAAGTGATGTTCACTATTTTATCATTCATGTTCCACTAATAACTTCTGGAAATTTTTAGATACCACAATTAGAAGCACTGAAGAACAGGAAAACTGAAGCATACATGGAGAGAGTGACTGGATTAAGAGCTGACTTCTCTTTGAGGTTTGACAGGGAGGCAGTCAATAAAACTGCCAACAGAGTCTACTTTAAAGAACTGCAAACAGCCTCACCAGTAGAATAACCCCAAGGGCACAGTTTCATTAAAATGTGAAACATTGTTAACTACACAGAGTTATACTGCTTCTCCTTGAAGCACCTTTTATGAGAAGGATGTAATCTCCAGGTTCCATAACCCTGAACATTCTTTAAAGTTTCACATTTTACTTTAAACATTTCTATGAATTTTACATCCTGATCCAAATATATGTGATTTTAATTTAAATGTCTGGTTCCCCTCTTTTTGTGCAACCTCCCCTTAAATCTTGTAGCAAAATGTAAGCTTTGAGAAGTATGTCATGTTGATTGTAATGGCTTCTTATGCCCTTTGGTTCACTCAGCTGCATAACCAATTTTGAGCAGTCAGGGAAAGGTGACATGTAATTCAGAAATATTTCCATAAAAATGGCTGAAAAACAAGAACATCCTGAGAATTAAAGGAATAAACTTCAGTCACTGAAAAATGCCCTTATGTGAAACCCCTATTGCTACAAAACACCAGGTACAGCTGGTTTAAATAAGCAATTACTATTGAGTTACTACTTTAGAGAATACTTAATCAGAAAATAAAATTCGTAAGCTCATGCAAATTATTCAGTCCTTAAAATGTAATATCAGCTGACATGTTGGCAACTTTGCATTTTCTCTGAGTTTTAAATATAAAAGATGGTTTCTGAGTACATTATTTTAATGTGACCATGTAATGAAATCATAACTATGTATAGATATTGATACATTAAAAAATTACAACCAACTGCTTCTCAAGCTAATATAGTTTTGGTGTCTAATAACAGTATCTAAAATTAAAAAAATAAAACTTCCATAAATGTCTCAAAAATACTGTTATTTAATTCTCAGAACTATAACAATATTTCAGGAGTCTTTGGTAACATTATATAACAAATTAATGTTAATAACAACTAATACTTAATGTATACTATGTACCAGGACTGTTCCAATGGCTTTACATGTATTAATTCATTTAATCTCAACCCTCAGAGGTAGGGTTTCACAGACAAGATCACCAAGGCACGAGGCACAGGGTCAAATAAGCAACACAAAGCGCAATTATTAAGTAGCAAAACTAGAACATGAACCCAGATTTATGGACTCCAGGGACCATAGCTTTAAGAAAAGTACAGTTAGGGACTGTGTCACCACTGAACACTAAGTAAAAAAACAACATCACCTTTCTTAGTGCCATACTATGCATCATACTGTGCCAGTCTCTGACAATGAAAAGAAGAGCTAGGAGCCACTTTGCCCTCCAGGAGCTCGAGGTCCACCAGGAGAGGCCAAGTCAAGTACAAGAGTTCAAGTGCTTGCTTCTCCTAACCTATTCAAACTGTTTGTGTGGAATATATAACAACTAGAGGCCTGGTGCATGAATTCGTGCACCAATGGGGTCCCTCAGCCTAGACTGTGGGATCAGGCTGAAACCGGCTCTCCGACATCTCCTGAGGGGTCCCAGATTGCAAGAGGGTGCAGGCCAGGCCGAGGGACCCCACCCGTGCATGATCAGGGCCAGGGAGGGACGTAGGAGGTTGAGCAGCTGGGGAGGGAACGTGGGAGGGCTCCACAGTGTGTCCGGCCCGTCTTGCTCAGTCCCAATCAGCCGGAACCCAACAGCAAGCTAACCTACCGAGCATCTGCCCCCTGGTGGTCAGTGCACATCATAGCGAGCAGTTGAGCAGCCTTGGGATATCATTAGCATATTATTCTTTGATTGGTTGAACGGACGGACAGACGACAACACACTTAGCATATTAGGCTTTTATTATATAGGACTAGAGGCCCGGTGCACAAAAATTTGTGCACTCGGGGGGGGGGTCCCCAGGCCGGACTGTGCCCTCTCGCAGTCTGGGACCCCTCGGGAGATAATGACCTGCTGGCTTAGGCCTGCTCCCCGGTGGCAGAGGGCACGCCCAATCCCTAGGTGCAGCCCCTGGTCAGGCTCAGAGCAGGGCCGATTGGGGAGTTGGGGCGCAGCCCCCTGTCATGCACAGAGCAGGGCCAATCAGGGGGTTGGGGAGCTGCCCCCTGTCACTCACAGAGCAGGGCCAATCAGGGGGTTGGGGCGCTGCCCCCTGTCACTCACAGAGCAGGGCCGATCAGGGGGTTGGGGCGCTGCCCCCTGTCACTCACAGAGCAGGGCCCATCAGGGGGGTTGGGGCTCCGTACCCTGTCACACACAGAGCAGGGCCCATCAGGGGGTTGAGGAGCTCCCCCCTGTCACTCACAGAGTAGGGCCGATAGGGGAGTTGGGGCACCGCCCCCTGTCACACACAGAGCAGGGCGGATCAGGGGGTTGGGGCGCTGCACCCTGTCACACTCAGGGCAGGGCCAATGGGGAGGTTATGGCTCTACCCTGTCACACACAGAGCAAGGCCCGTGGAGGGGGGTTGGGGCGCCACCCTCTGTCACCCACAGAGCAGGGCAGATCAGGGGGTTGGGGCGCCGCCACTGTCACACTCAGGGCAGGGCCGATGGAGAGGTTATGGCTCTACCTGTCACACACAGAGCAGGGCCGGTGGGGGGAGGGGGGGTTGGGGCACCGCACCCTGTCACACACAGAGCAGGGCCGATCAGGCGGTTGGTGCGCCGCACCCTGTCAAACACAGAGCCACAGGGCGATCAGGGGATTGGGGCGCCTTCCCCTGTCACGAACAGAGCAGGGCAGATAGGGAGGTTGTCGCCCAGCCCCCTGTCACACACAGAGTCGCAGGGCGATCAGGGGGTTTGGTCGCTGACCCCTGTCACGCTGATCCCAGTGCCGGGAGCCTCGCTGCTCCGCTGATCCCGGTGCCGGGAGGCATATTACCCTTTTACTATATAGAATAGAGGCCTGGTGCACGGGTGGGGGCCGGCTGGTTTGCCCTGAAGGGTATCCTGGATCAGGGTGGGGGTCCCCACTGGGGTGCCTGGCCAGTCTGGCTGAGGGGCTGAGGGCCGTTTTCAGGCTGGCGGGTGACTGAAGCTCCCAACTGCTCCTTTTTTTCTTTTTCTTTTTTCTATTCTGGGCCAGCTTTAGCACTGAGGCCTAGCTGCTGAAAGGAGGTTTCTGGCCTTTACCTTCTGTATTTGATACAATGTTGCGGTCCGGCTCGCTGAAGCCCGGCTGACTGAAAGCCGGTTTCTGGGGTTTTGTTTAGCTTCTATATTTGCAACATAGTTGCAGCTGAGAGGCCAGCAAGTCAGGCGGGGAACGTTGGAGTCTGCCATCACTGGAGCAAGCAAGCCTCCCTGTTCACTTCAGTGCATGGCTTCCAGCCGCCATCTTGGCTGACAGTTAATTTGCATAAGTATATGCTGATTAGCCAATGGGAAGGGTAGCGGTCGTACGCTAATTACCATGTTTCTCTTTTATTAGTGTAGATATCTTCAAGGTCCCCTGTAACGTCATGTAGTACTTGGAAAAAGCAGTGTTTTGCTTTGTTAATCACATACTAATGATGAAAATGATACTATTTTGTGGGAAGAGCTTTAAGAAAAATCAGTAAACTGAATGCAATTAAATGGCAAACATGAAACTGTGGCTCTGTATTGCTTACTGTCATCCCTGACTGTACCTGTGGGCACAGTGGGAGAAGTGAGGACGACTGGCAGGTTGTCAGCATGATTCTTCTTGGGTGGCATTGATGTTTCACATCTCTGGCCCCACCCACTAAATGCCAGTGGTTTCCCCTGCCCATCAGTCATGGTGAAAACCAAAAATGTCCCACATATTACTGAACACCCTTGGGAGGCAGAACTGCCCTTGTGGAGAATCATGTTCTACACTGTGGATGTTTATTTTGAGTCCTGTATTTCACTGGGGTTATAATCTTTGTCGTTATGGCTCCAGCAAAGGCTCAAGTCCTGTAGTTGGAATCTAAGTCACATTAAAATTACAACACTCTTCTAAAAACACTTCAAAGACACTGATCTGTACACAGAAACTCTTTCCTCAAGATTAGCAATACTATGATTCCTTCCTTTACCCTTATTATTAGACTAGTAGCCCAGTGCACAAAATTTGTGCATCGGGTTGGGGGGTGTCCCTCAGCCTGGGCTGCACCCTTTCCAATCTGGGACCCCTTGGGGAATGTCCCACAAGGATCGAGCCTAAACCGGCAGTCGGACATCCCTCTCGCAATCTGGGACTGATGGCTCCTAACCACTCACCTGCCTACCTGCCTGATTGCCATGAACCACTCTGCCTGCTGGCCTGCTTGCCCCCAACTGCCCTCCCCCCACCAACCTGATCACCCCCAACTTCCCCCCCTGCCAGCCTGCTCGCCCCCAAACTGCCCCCCTGCCTGCTGGCCTGCTACCCCCAACTTCCCCCTGCTGGCCTGATTGCCCCCAACTGACCCCCACTGATGGCCTGCTCACCCCCAACTGGCCCCCCCTGCAGGCCTGCTCACCCCAGACTGCCCCCCCCACTGGCCTGATCATCCCCAATGCACCCCCTCCACCAGCCTGCTCACCCACAACTGCCATCCCATCCTGGCCTGATCACCCACAACTGCCCTCCCCTCTTGTCCCCTAATCGCCTCTACCTCGGCCCCGCAACCATGGCTTTGTCCATAAGAACGTCTGGACGGTCTCCTGGAAGGTGTCCCAGTCTAATTAGCATATTACCCTTTTATTAGTATAGATAGAGCCTGATGCACAGGTGGAGGCTGGCTGGTTTGCCCTGAAGGGTGTCCCAGATCAGGGTGGGGGTTCCCTTGGGGAGCGGGGCAGCCTGGGCAAGGGACCTGTGGTGGTTTGCAGGCTGGCCACACCCCTATTGGGGTGGGGGTCCCCACTGGGGATGGTGCCGGCCTGGACAAGGGGCTGGGGCAATTTGCATGCCAGGCACGCCCCCATGGGGTGAGGGTCCGCGCTGGAGGGTGCATGGCCAGTCTGGGTGAGGGGCTAATGGCTGTTTGCAGGCTGGCCATGCCCCCCAGCGGGGACCCTCACCCAAGGGGGCGTGGCCAGCCTGGGTAAGGGGCTGAGAGCCATTTTCAGGCTGGCCACACCCCCTTCAGGGTGGGGGTCCCCACTGGGGGGCCCTGGCCAGCCTGGGTGAGAGGCTGAGGGCCATTTTCAGGCTGGCCACACCCCTTTCAGGGTGGGGGTCCCCGCTGGGGTGCCTGGCCAGCCTGGGTGAGGGGCTGAGGGCTGTTTGCAGGCCCCTCCCTTGGCTGCTGGCCTGGGTGACCCAAGCCTCCCGCGAGCTCAGGCCAGCTCCATGGCTGCCACCCACAGGCCCCTCCTTTGGCGGCTGGCCCAGGTGGGTGGGAAGCTTGGCTTCCTCTGTCGCCGGGGGGGGCCCAAGCCTCCTGCCCGCTCTAGCTGGCTCTGTGGCCACCTCCATCTTTGTCCCACTAATTTGCATACTCAAGATTGGAAGATGGGACATCACAAAGCGATGGTCAATTAACATATTTATCTTATTATTAGTGTAGAAAAAGCAAGAATTGGGTGATATGTGAAGTTTTTAATTAGTAATATGTTTTAAATTGATGACAGCAACGTTAAGAGAATGTAAATAAAACTACAAGATAAATAATTCCCTTGATCTATGGTCACACCCATTTTTGTTCTTTTATGGCAAAAAATCATTTATATTTTAAATACTGTTTTAAAAAATATAATGTTTAAAACCAAATGAATTAATCTGGGTTCATATACTAATTTAGTCTGTCAATATTTTTATTATGTATGAAAATCTTTATTTTGCTTGTAATTTTATGTATCTGGTGAATAATAATACATTATATCAACATAATTACTAAGGAAATATTAAGACTCCCCTTTACACCCTTGGCAAAATGAAACAAAATTCTGAGTAGCAACAGACACCTTTTCTAAGCTCTGATCTCCCTGAAGTCAGAGAGAAGGATGTGATCCTACCAATCATGCCCTGGAATTCCTTTGAGGGCTCACATCAGATCCAATTATCCTAGAAATTCTGACACTTCAAGGACACAGGCAATGGTACAACTTGAAGCTAAATCTAAAACATGTTCCAGTTAAAATCATAAAACAGCCTATACCAAGGAAGGCGACCAATACACTGTATTATAGATCTATAAGTTCTATTAGCATCTGTAAAATTAGCATTATGACATATATATTTAACTTATAATAATACAATCTATATGTTTAGCCCTTTACACTCCGAACCATTCTGGACATTGGCTACCAGCTACTCGACGCTACTTTGCGGCGGAAACGTGCATTTACAGACCCTCGTATTATTTAGTATAATTTTGGAACCAAGTAACGTATTATAATGATATTGGACTTATATGAATTGGGTGACATCGAGGAATGTATATTTGCAAAAAAAACAATATTTTATTGTTTATAATTTTGTACAGTATGATAAGTTTTGTAACACTCCCCAATATGCATTGCAGGCTGATTAGTGCATGTTTGACAGTAATAAGTGGTTTGACGCCTGCCACCAGGTGTTTCCTGTTAGAACACACAATGCAGTCCCGTTTTCTTTGTCCCACATCGGGAATATGTAGTTTATTGTTTAATCCGACACAAAACCCGCTGACATTTCTTGTATATATCTTAGTAATTTTACGATATTTTGATTTAATTTCTTGTGCCATTTCAAGATAAAACTTCAGGGAAACATGCATGTCTCAAAAAGTTGCATTGAAATAACTCAATTCCCCGTAATCACTAATAAACTGCAATGTCCCCTGAGAGGGGACATCCGAGTGATATGCTAGAATTCCGATGTCCCCTGAGAGGGGACAGCGGAGTGCAAAGGGTTAGTATGCTACTATTTATAAACTCCGGCTGTGGGATGGGATCTCACCAAGGTAACAGTAATATACAAATAGCTCAGTCCTCTATGATATGATGGAAGCATTACTATTTTTTTTATATGTTGACTGATTCTAGAGAGAATGAGAGATGATAGAGACAGAGATAGAGATAGAGATAGAGATAGATAGAGATAGAGATAGAGATAGAGATAGAGATAGAGATAGAGATAGAGATAGAGATAGAGATCGACTTGTTCTACTTATGCATTCATTGGTTGCTTCTTATATGTGGCCTGACTGGATAGAACCTGCAACCTTGCCATATTAGAATGATGCTGTAACCAACTGAGTAAACCAGCCAGAGAAAATCATTACTAATTTAAAGATTGCAGTATGCTTAAGATAGGCAGAAAGATTCCACAATATAGTCATCTACCTATTCATAAAAGAAAAGAAAGATGAGATGAGAATTTGAAAAAGCAGATAAAAAAATGAATTGTTTTGCTGGACAATGACTGTAGTTACTCTTGGAGTTGAGAAAATAAAATAGTTTTAAAATGAATGAATAAGTGAATGAGGCAACAGAAAGATTAAATAAACATAGAAAAGGAAAATTCTGGCAGAAGAGCTATGATGTCAAAATGACTGTGTTATATTTGTTTATAATCTCAGCTGTATGGCAGAACTGGATAAAACTTACAATTTGATGTATTGTACATATATATTCAGATTGGAACAAAGATAAAAAGATGTATAGGATCAGGTCACGGGCCTCAAAGAAGATTTAGTAAATATTCACTGAGTGTGTTTAGGTGCCAGGGAACACAAAGGTAATAAGACACTGGCCCTAGCCTTAAGAATTAATAGTCTCATAGAGAAGACAGTCCTATAAATAAAACACTAACAATTCAGTACTTCTACTGAAATGGAAGTACATATAGCATGTTATGGGAGCATAGGTTCAGCAACCTTTTTGCCAGTTATTCAGAAATAACTGATGCTTTTATCTACATTAATATTTAGGTTTTACTAAGTGGCAGCGATTTATGAAATATTATAAAATCCAGTCTGTTTAATTGACTAGAAGCAGATCAGTGCACAGAAAGGCATTACATTAAAATATGATTCCTCAACCTAAAAAGAAATAATTACAAGTTCTTTAAATTTCTCCGATATCTAATTGCTATAGGAATGTATAGAAATAATTGACTGTAATGAAAGCTCTTACTCAATGACACTATTGACTGTCAAATAAGCCACTGAATTGGTAGTTTTGGGACAATAATGCCTGAAAGTACCATTCTCTTTTCCGCATAAACTAAAGAGGAGATTAATGTAAAAATTCACTCAGCTCCCTTGCCAGAGAGCTCGCAGGTACGTAGGGAGAAGCAAACATGCACGGCCGAGACAGTGCTAAAGAGGTAGGGAAAACCACTCAAGCCACCTTCAGCATTCTGTTCATTTCACGTTACCAGTGACTCTTTTCACTAGCCAGGGCACCTCCTGAAACAGAGCTCAAGCTTCAACTTGTTCAATGGGAAATAGGCCCAGAATGCAACTTTTGCCAAAATCCTACATGGCAAATACCGTTTCCGCCCAAGCAGTAAAGGGTACAAAATTCTTAAAAGAATTGCTCTTAAGACCTCCCCTGACATGAATCACTGAAAGAAGAAAATCCATTTAGTAAAGAAGATTGAAATGCCCTTTTTCTAGCTAGAAAACATTATCATCTAAGTCACTGGACTACTTGACCTGTTGTTTGCTTCTAAAACACTTTAGTATCATTCTCTATTATCTGTGCATTCAATAAACATTCTTTAAATGCTTACAGTGCCCTAGGCCTGGGGACTATATATATCTTAAGAGCCAGATAGTGAATATTTTAGGCTTTGCAAGTCAAGGAAATTATGTAGGTACTTGTAAAATCATTTAAATATATAACCATTTAAAATGTAAAATCATTCTTAGCTCACAGAAAACCAAACAAAAATAGGCCATAGTCTGCTGATTCGAGTGCTAAATCACAGTCATATATCCAGACAAAACTAAGATCATTAGGTTATTAAATTTAAATGAAATGTATTTTGCACCAAGACCTAGTTTCTTCCAGTAAAGCCTGTAAGAATGATCTAATGAAACTATGTCCAACAGAATTATCTACTGGATACTTCTATTATATGTACCTTCATTAGATACTTCAATACCTATAGAAAATGTTCTATTTCTGTCAGGTTTAATACAGTAGCCATAATGCAAGTGGCCACTAAGCATTTAAAATATGTCAAGTGTGTCTGAGGAATGAAATTTTAAAATTTTATTAAATGTTAATTATTTTAAATTTGCATTTGAATAGCCATTTATGTTCTCTGCTTCAAGTGATTTCCTACCAGAAAGAGATGCATATGGCAAATACAACTTGATGCCATTTCACATTATCAGCACTCCACCCTGGCAAATAGGTTTCCTGTTACCTGCCAAATCCTACTGAATTGTAGTGGAGGTCCCACAGGCTGTGTAGGCCAAGTATGAATACAGCAGGGAAGAGGGCCATGATTGATTAGCCATGCCTGCCATGAGTTGGCGGGCACCTTCATATGGTATTTGCAGGCTCTTTAATACCACTCATTGCCATTTCGCTGACATTGAGAGCACAGAAGTTCTGAATATAATCTGAAATTCATGCATCTACTGTACAGAAACTAGCTTGATATCTAGAGTCTAGCTCTCTTGATCATTCTATTTCTAGTTTGTAAATTACTCAATTGGCATTCTGGTTCATTGACTAGTCTCTGGTGAGCTTGGTAAACTCCAATTGGGCAGTAGCATCCATTCTCAGTGAACTCACAAAGTCAATTTTGTGAGTCAGCAACACTGAACCACAGATTATGGTAAATGCACAAAGGTAAATCTTATGTGACCTTTTAGTAGCCAACAGAAGGCTGACTTTCCTGGGAAGAAAAGAACTTTATTGGACACTTCTTTTAGACTTCAACAAAGACTAATTTTAATCAGTTTCATCATTTCCAATTTTAATAACTTTATTTCTTAATGTTTATTCACATTCTGCTATTACCAGTCTTAGCTATTGTATAGTTCTATATGAAAGCTCTCACCATCTCTCATTTTGAAGTTATTACCAGTGAGAATGTAGTTTGAGTCCACAGTTCTTTCACATCCTATGAATTCATCATCCTGTCAACATACCTTGTATCTTCACCTTCCTTTTGATGCCTGAATCTTTCTTTCCAAAACACACTCAGTCACACTGCATCTGTAACACCATCATATCTTTTTCATGCCCACAAACCACCCTAATTAAATCTATGTTTTCCAGTTTTACCTTTCGAACATTTGCCAACCGATTCATCATCAAGGACTCCTCTCGGTCATCGTCATCATCCAAGTCCAGCATCGGCATTCCAAAGGGGTCCATAATGCCGCAGCACCGGGAGCCTTCGTCTCTTGGATCAAAGGGGTCCACAATTATGGGCTCCGTTCCTTTTATTTCACAGCGACAGAAGGGGCAGCCCTGGCCATCTGACTCCTGAACAAAGACATAAAATGTGCTGATTGGTCTTTGTTTAAATAAAACAGTACTGGGAGGAACCAAAGTTTTATAAGTATAAAACAAGTTGCAAAAAAAGATATTTTAGGCTAGTCAGTGGGGGTAGGGGAAGCAGTAGTGGAATAGAACAAAAAGCCAAAATATATGATAAATGTACAGTATTTCTAATTTCAAACTTTTAAAGAAAAATTCCTTTTTAAAAAAATTTTGCTTTGCCAAAGAAAAGGAACCTAATCTAATTTTCCTGAATCTTCACTAATAATTTTAATGTATCAAAACTTTAGTGCTGCAGAAAACGAGAAGTTGAATCATGTCACTCTTTAACAAAAGGCACCAATACTAAACATTTTATAAAAAGAACATTTTTTACAAAAGTTCATTATAAATAAAATAATAGGAACTATAAGAATAATCCATTTTAAAATCCATTCTGGAAAATTCCTGTGCATAAAACTATGGCTAAATATTGCTATTTTAATTGTCTCAGTCTTTTAAAATCTTGATTTATAAGTAATCAGTGGGAAAAATAAAGTAAAACTACATTCAGAAGCCATAATCTGTCCTGAGAGCCTGCATCCTGGCACAGCTCATATGGAAAATAACACTATGTGACATAGCAAGCTTTGCCCCTCATCTTTTAAACTAGATACTACAAAAAGATTTGTACAAATACTTTTGGGACATAAATTTATTTATTGGTAATTAATAAAGGTTTTATTCAAAGTCTCCTAATTCCATTTCTCAAAACTAACTGCCCTCAGAATTCCCAATTAGCAGGAAAATAGGACAAGACTTTTCTCTTGCTCTGCTGATTATGCTGCTTCATAAAGATAGATGGTGTCCAGCTGGTGTATGGCTCAGTGGTTGAGCGTCGACCTATGAACCAGAAGGTCATAGTTCGATTCCTGGTCAAGACACATGCCCAGGTTGTGGGCTTGATCCCCAGTAGGGGGTGTGCAGAAGGTAGCTCATCAATGATTTTCATCATTGATGTTTCTATCTCTCTCCCCCTCTCCCTTCCTCTCTGAAATCAATAAAAATATACATAAAAAAGGAAGATAGATGGTATACTATATTCACCACTATATTTTTGTTTCTGCATTATACCCTGAATTTAGCAGTGTTTCATTTAAGAAAAAATAAAAGTCATAAAATCATTGAAAGGCAGAAATGGGATGAATCAGAACCATTTTAGAGAGAAGGGATGCAAAGGAAACTGACATCTTTAAAGAAACCATTCCGTACTTAATTCAAGATTGCCCCATCCCCTTAGTATGATGGGAAACTGGTGATCTACCTGCCCTACAGTGACACACTGAGTAACTGTGGAATAACACTCTCACTCTCCTCTCACGGGACAATGACTGAACAACCCCTCTATGGTAGGTAGGTAGTTCTTTCCCAATTGTCACTCAGATCAGCAAACTGAACATCTACATTGCCAAAGAAATGATCAAAGGAACACATACAAACAAACACTCTTTGGGTAGGTTAATGAGAAGAAATTGCAACATTCCCTTACTTAGAATGGTAAAACAGTTGAAACAAAGTGGTGAAAAAAATATATATAGACATGCTAATACATATTTAAGTTGCCTCAAAGCCCACCGGACCTGACTGAGCACATGTGACGTTAATTCCACACATGCTCAGGTGGGCTTCGAGACAACTTAAATATTATTTGCTCCACATTTTATGAATGATAAAATTGAAAATATCGTAACCTGCTATTTTCTAGCACAGGAGTAAATATTTAAGCAAAATTAAACCTTTCAATAAAAAGAACATTAAATTTAAGTACACATTGAATATATGTTGTCATCTGGGTAAATCTCCTTATTATAAAAGTCAAAAGGGATCTATATTGTGTGCCACTCCTGGAATTTTCTTACAGATATGCATAAAATAATTTCAAAACGGTTGTTCTAATGTAAGAGCAGAATGTGAAAGAGCTGATGTTCCCTGTGTCTTTGCTGTATGGAGGATGGAAAACAGTACTCTGGGCTGTAAGTGGACACTTCATTCATTCATTCATTGAAAAAAATATTAGAGAAAGATTTAAACATATACAAAAGAAGAGAGAAAGTATAATGAATCCGTATGTGCCTATCACACAACTTCAACCATTATCAATTCACCCAATCCTGATTCACCTGTACTTTTGCTTGCTTCCTCCACTCTTGAATTACTTTGAAGCATATCCTACACATTACATAAATTCATCTGTAAATATTTTAGTCTGTATTATCTACAAACAGAAAATCTTTTAAGGTCTAACTACAATATAATTATTACTAAAAATTAGTCCATTCAATCTAAAACATTAAAGTCATACTATTTTTAGTGCATTCCCGAGAATGTGTGAGCCACTATACTCAAATCCAAAGGCTTCTTTTAGAACCTTCAAGGTCAATTTGCATGTTGTTTTGGTTAAAAATGATTTACAGTTTGTCATCTATTTCCAAACAAAGGGTAACTACAAAGATTAAGTTTGGAAAGGGAAGGGCTGAAAGGCAATAACAACTTGATGATAAAAGAAAAAGACTGGGATCAGTTAATCTAAAACCCAATTTAGGTTTTACTTCATCTCTCCAACCTGAAATGCTATACAAATCACTGATGTGTGTTAGAGTGGCTGTTTTATGTATATACCACAAAAGATATCTTCAGCTTTATCTTTGTTGATAGTTAATATTATTCACTAGATCAAAACAACAGCTGCAATGTACATCCTTTTTGATTTGCAAACAGATCACGCTAAATGTGTCTCCCTAGTGGTATTTACTGTAACAGGATTTCACTCACCCTCTTTCTCTGTAAACTGACTACTGTCATATGCAAATTAAGTTTCACCATAAATTCTCAAATGCCACCTTGGTGCTCTGCCCTGGTTTCTGTTAAATAGTTGATTGACTACCCATGAGGGATGTCTTCCACAGGCATATAATAACTCATCAGCTTGGGCATCAATAATTAAAATAATTATGTTTCTGTCAACATATAGTTAATGCAAGATCAAGGAGCATACGTTAAAGAAAAAGAAAGACCAATAAATAACTCCTTTTCTAGCCTCCAACATATTAACATTCTGAGAATGTTAAGAGGAAGTACTTGGGACTCCACCATTCTAATTGACTCAGTAGATTTCACTTCCTCAAATACCTCCAAAACAAAAGATACAGAAGTTATCAGGAGTACTAAGCTCATCTGAAATTTAACTATGTAATATGCTCATAATAAAATCATTAAGATATATGCCAACCATTAATACCATAAATCAGCGATTTCCAACTGGTCTGCCACAAAAATTTTTAAAACATGCAATACCTGACTATTTAGTCAGGGGCACTGATCTCTTTTCCCTTAGATTGTCAAATAAAATAATGACAACATCTAAGACAACAAGCGGCATCTGGTATGAATGAATAAAAATTATACAAGTTTTTGTTTTTGTCAGATCAGCAAAAAGTATATATTTGATGTGCCACAGAATTTTAGTAATTAGTTTATGTATATCAGGAGATGAAAAAGGTTGAAAATCACTGCTATAATTATATTAAATATAAATCTAACTTTAGGTAACCTGAGAACAAATCAACATTGACAAAAAATAGGAAAAAAATTATTTCCCTCCCAAATTTACCATTCCTTAATAACATCTTATTTAAAAATCTTAATAAATGCTACCAGAGTCATCTCATTATCATCATGTCAGTTACCTTCCATATCCTTTCTGTTTTAAATACTGTTCACATGGATTTTATCTCTTCAGTAAGTACTTTCTTTCATTTTTTACAATAAACATTATATGTAGCACAATTTATTTGCTCTCAGGATGATTAGTTGAGGACACATTTTAAGATCAAGCACTTCATACCTTCACATATATACAATATATGGAGGGCCTGAGAGGATACATAGGACTTCATGAGTCTCGTGTTAGTGTGTGTTTTATGTTTGTACTGTGTGTTTGTAGTTTCTGTATACTCTAATTTACATTACCTTGTTATACTTCAGGTAGATTTAGATTTCCCATAAATCTTTTTTCTAAACATGGAACAATTAGAAATAAATATATATATATATAGATAGATAGATAGATAGATACATTGAGAGTAAATTGGGTCCATACTAAGCATTTTCAGAGCATAATATTTCCCACAGAAACTCAATAACTTCTTGTTAAAAAATAAGTAAAAGAATGAATGAGGATTGTTAGTAGTAATCTTAGACTAAATAACCCAGGGTTGGAGAGATCTTTGGTTTAGTGCTCTTTTATGATGGGCAAGGGAGAAGACATTGGTGAATCTAGACTTAGAACTTCTAGTTTTAATTTGGGAGGTTCATGAAAACAGTGAATCAGAAAAGGAATACAGACTTTCTGAGTCAGAACAATTGGATTGGAATACTACACCCTCCAATTGCAGCTATGTGACACTGGATAAGTCATTTCATCTTATTTGTACGGTGTGAGAGAATGTATGTTTTAAGGAACATCTTAAAGATAAAGCAAGATAAATTATTTCAAAGCTTTCCAAAGTGCTATGTGAATTCCAGCTGGTATCTATATATATACAAGCCTAAGCGACCAGACCACTGGAATGACCGCAAAGACTGGAACGACTGGTTGCTATGATGCACACTGCGGTGGCCAACTGGCCCGATCTAGGCCCCAATGGGCCTCCCCACCCCGATCGGGGGTGGGGACAGCCGGCCAACCGCACATGGCCCCACCCCCGGCCAGCCCCAACCAGGGTGGGCTGGCACAGGGCCTCTAGTAATTACTATAAAAATAGTCTCAATAACAAAGAATATAGTAAGATAACTGAGGAAACATCTTAGCATCTGAAAGAAGTTCATAAGAATCCCATTTTGAAATGAAATGAATTTAAAAACTGCAGGTCCTGGCCAGGTAACTCAGCTGGTTAGAGAATTGTCCTGATAGCCAAGGTTTCAGGTTCAATCTCTCCTGGTCACGGCACATGAATGAATAAATAAGTGGAACAACATATTAATGTTTCTCTTTCTCTCTCTCTCTCTCTCCCTGCTTCTTCTAAAATCAATAAAATAAATAAAAATTGCAGAATTATCAGTCTATATAAAGTATTAATCAGAAATATGAAATATCTTAATAAAGTGATACCATCAGTTACTATATTAGGAAATAATAACTAAAATTGCAGGCACTATTGTAAGCACTATCCACATATTAACTCATAAAATCCTGAGATAGGTAAAATTATTATTCACATTTTACCAATAAGAAAATGGAGAGTTTACATAATTTGAGGGAGGTCACACAGTTCAGCAGTACTGAATAAGAAATTATATCCCAGAAGTCTGTTTTAAGATCCTAACCTTTTATCACTATGATATCACTATATGATATTATAATATCAGAATGTTACCTCAGGTTCATAGCCTATGTTAAAATAAAGTTTAAAAATAGCTGCCTACTACTGATCATTCAAAAATGAAAAAAAAAGTATTTTGTTCAAGTTGCAAGTTTCAAATGAAAGAAACTACTATAATCAATATTCTGTATGCTTTAACTCAGTGGTTCTCAACCTTTTGGCCCTTTAAATACAGTTCCTCATGTTGTGACCCAACCATAAAATTATTTTCGTTGCTACTTCATAAATGTAATGTTGCTACTGTTATGAATCGTAATGTAAATATATGATATGCAGGATGGTCTTAGGCGACCCCTGTGAAAGGGTCGTTGTTTGACCGCCAAAGGGTCGTGATCCACAGGTTGAGAACTGCTGCTCTAACTGAAAAGTTTCAACTTTTAATATAAAGATGCAAACCTTGTTGTAGTAATTATAATATTCCTTGAGATATACATTTTTACATAGTAAGAGCTTTTTTGGAAATATTTATTGCTAAAATCCAATTTAAAACTTCAATGCATGAAGCTTATGAGAGTTGGCATTCTGAAAGCATTTTATTTAATGGAGCCAACTTTTAAAACACCTATCAGAGGCTCTAGTTAGAGGCAACTGAAAATGTTTCCAAAGTGCCAATATCTGCTACTGTACAGCAAGGCACAGCATAATACAGTGAGTGTCTATTTACTGTAGTCACTAGATTCAGAGACAAGCATCTGTCTATCAAATTTAATTTATTTATATTGGTCTCATGCCTTTCATTCCTGTCATCTATAGAATTATAAACTGTAGTTCATGACACAATATAACATTTTTGGACAACTCAAGTAGCCCCTACGTTAATCCCAAAGTAAAAGAGGAGCTCCAACATTTTATCAAATACAAAAAGACAAAACATGTAATCAAAGACATAAATACCGATTTATAACAGTCTTAAAGTAAATATTATTTGCAGTACCAAGGTTACAAAATTTCACTAGAAATTTCGCTAGAAATTGGCTGCTTTTGAAGAAGATACAATAAAAGATTATTTCTTACTAGAGGCCCAGTGGATGAATTTGTTCACCAGTGGGGTACTTGACTTGGCCTGCGGGCTTTCTGACATCCCCCAAGGGGTCCTGGATTGTGAGAGGGTGCAGGCCAGGCCAAAGGACCCCATTGGTGCAGGGTCAGGGCTGGGGAGGGATGCGGGAGGTTGGCCAGCTGGGGAGGGACCACAGGAGGGCTCCAGGGTGTGTCTGGCCCATCTCGCTCAGTCACGATCAGCCGGACCCCAGCAGCAAGCTTACCTACCGGTCAGAGCATCTTCCCCTGTGGTGGTCAGTGCACATTATAGTGAGTGGTTGAGTAGCCTTAGCAAATCATCAGCATACTATGCTTTGATTGGTTCAACGGCCAACCGGATGACCGGACACTTAGCATATTAGGCTTTTATTATATAGGATTGCCTCAAATGTGGTGGTGCTGGCTACTTATCTCTCTTAGAGAACTACACATTTATTTTTCCTCTGGCAATTAATGGATGTCTAAATACAGAACATCCACAAATCTTTTAAATCACATGTCATATTAAAATTAGAGCTTATTGATGTTCATCTATTGACTTTTTTGTGAATTACTGTTTTACAGGCTCCTATGTCTTTCTTTAAATTATTTTGCAAAATCACAGGGAAAAACTAATCTTCCTTTTAATTAATTAAAATCCTTAGCAGTAATGCAAAATAAGACTGCAAATCCAATTGATATATGTGTACCCATTTTTATTTTGAAAGTAATATTTGAGGAGCATGGCCTAGAGTTTGTGCCATTCATTAGCCAAGAAGCCATTATCTAGATTCCTGGAAAAAACATAGAAGGAAAACTATTCCTTACTTCACACTTTATGTGGTAACCCTGCAATATCACTGATGCATAATATACTATTACAAAAAGGAAAATGTACCGGAATTCAGAGTAAAGAAGAAAACTTTTTTGTTAAAATCCGAGGAAAAGTGTGGACCTGAAATAAAACCATCCCAGTTTTACCACCTAGAGTAGAACAGAAATGCCACACCCAGCAAGATACTGTTTCAAAGAATGCCTCTAGAGAGGTGATTATTCAACTTATTTAGTATTCTGTGCAAACTCTGGCTTGCTTATTCAATTTATTAAATAACACAGATGTTTCAGGAGAAAAAAGTATCTGACAACCCTTCCCTTCTGAGGCATGACTAATGGGCCATTATGACAGCAATTAAAGAGTAACCGCTTGCAGCCTGTAACAACTGACACTGCTACTGTGCATTTCTTAGGGTTTCTGTTAATTACATAATATTTAAGTCTCCAATGAATTTCAATTAAACTAAATTAGGTAGGTAAAGCTGGTGAAGAATGACTTGCTAAAAGTTCACACAGGCACAATGTTTTATGGTCAGGGTTTAATCTTTCCTATTGGACTCGGACAGATTTATCAGAGCTTCTTGGCAGACATGCAGCCTTTAAAATCTTTTCCGTATCAGCACGGTCAACCAAGGTAATAGAAAGTGACAAAAAATATCTCAGATCCGTAATTAAATTTGAAGGATAACAGGATGTTCATTTCAAGTAATTATTAATACCATGCCCCTTTATAAAACATACAGATTTCATTTTAACTTCTTGAGGGTAGGGGCTGTTTCTTAGTGCTTTTCTTAGCTCAGAGATTAGCACAGAACATGGGAAATAGCAGCTATTTGAGGAATGTTTCCTAAATAAATGAGTGAATGAATGAATGGATTTGAGATCTTGCAGAATGATGATGAAACAATCCACTGCTGCTTTTACCAACCCAGTTAAGAGAAACAAAATAACAAATTATTCCTGTGCATAATTAAGTATAAAAACTTAATTTTTCTCCACAGAAAAAATGAATAAGAATATAAAACAAAAACACTGGCTTTCAAGTCAGAAAATATGGACTCTAGCCCTAACCGGTTTGGCCCAGTGGATAAAGCGTCAGCCTGCAGACTCAAGGGTCCCAGGTTCGATTCCGGTCAAGGGCATGTACCTTGGTTGCGGGCACATACCCAGTGGGGAGTGTGCAGGAGGCAGCTGATCGATGTTTCTCTCTCATTGATGTTTCTAACTCTCTATCCCTCTCCCTTCCTCTCTGTAAAAAAATCAATAAAATATATTTAAAAAAAAAAGAAAATATGGACTCTAGCCCTGTACCATTTCAAATAAGGAGAAAGTTGCAAATGAGTCATATTATTTTAACTACATGCATTCCTATCCAGAGACTTAATACTCATTTTCAGTTACATCTATAAGTTTAGATACAAGTTTTTGGCAATATATTGTAGAACTATGGAAATGTTCAATAACTTTGTTCTCATATCAACTATCAATTAGGTAAGTTCAGTGAGCAGCTCACTGAGGCTACAATGTGAGGATTTTAGAATAGCTAATGTTTGTCAACTGGATTGACATTACAAGACTTTTATTTTTACTCAGTAATGGGGCATTTTGCAATCACATGTCTAAATTATCATCAAACACTGCTGTTCATACAACAATATGAAAGCTGCCAAACATATTTTGGGTAGCAGGAAGCACCATGGTGTAAAATCTATATATGAATGTAGAAATATTCAGGTTACCCAAAGTAGAAATGTTCAGTAGCTGAAGTTTCCTTTAACCACTAAGACTATGTATGGAATAGCACTTTGGAATTCTCAAACCTTGGCCTAAGAACAATTTTCTTCAAGGTGGAGAAAACTTGGAACAAGGGGTCACAATGCATGTTTCCTGGTGTAAAATGCAATAAAATAGAAACTTGGTCTTACTGCCTCTAGGGTAATGTATTATTGCAAGCAAAAGAAGTAAAATAACATGGTTCAAAAATAAGTGGAAGAAGTAAAAATGTGAAAAGTTGTAGGGAATCACACAGCTACTGAACAGAACAAATGGATCAGATCTGAGGTTTAAAATTCTTAGGATTCATTCTCAGCTTAAGCATGATAAAAATTATTTGAAAAGATTACAGCTACTTCTAAGAAGAGAAATAGAAAGAACTAAGACATTACAAGGCTTTTCCCAATAGATCTACAGTATCAATGTCTTTTTATTAAATGTAATCTAGGCCCCTTCTTCTCTTTCCTTTACAAAACCTATAGGATATAGTCATAAGTATTTACTAAGTAACTACCAATGTGTAGGTGGGTAGCATGCTCGTGCAGTGAGAAGGATTCTAAAATAGGTAAAGCAATCCACACTCTAGAGGAGAAACAGGTAAATATGTAAATGTTTACAATATGAATACAATGAAGTAAGAGCTCACAGGAACATATATCAGAAAAATGTCTATTAATCACGAACAGTCTTATGTGGGAAGAGTTAAAAAATAATGCTGAAATGATTCCTTAGCATACTTTTCATTAATCTATATGCACAATTCTATGATCCGATTAAGATGTTAATAACTAATATTTAATGCCATGAGTGTGATTTATTTCGATTATTTCAACCTGAGTACTTTTGAATTTGTCATCTTTTGTGACTACTTTACTTAGTAAATGACTGCTTTATTACTATAGTCTTACATAGCTCCTTCTAAAATTTTACTCAGACTGTTTTCAATGCTTGGCAATTGATGCACTTCCTCAATTTCTAAAAGTAAAATAGAATTATTTCAAAGTAAAACAGAGAAATAGAAAATGGTAATTTATGAATATGACTGGACATATCCTTATATAAGGCCATTAGGCCAGAATGAAAAACCATGAAGTGAATCAAGGAATTGATCTGCTACTAGCAAGAGGAACTGCACCGTCTGGAATGCACAGTAATACACAGAAAAGGTGTGGCAATGCAAAGTGCAAAGAGTAATAAAACACCAATGACAACTGGGAACTAGTCCCATGTCTTTTGCACATAACAACCTATTGCAAATAGTTGGCAAACTTACTATGTAAAATATATAGTATTGGTCCTGACATTTTAAAAGATATATTTCTTTCAAGAAGTATACAGAAAGTAAAATGAAATATTTTTTGTTTGTTTCTTTTATATCCAACCATCCTTTTTTATTCTCCCTTGGCCACAGGTAAACAACTATTTTGTACAATGCTTTCAACAATAACCTTAGTTAATCAAAGGTGTCTGCCAAACTCATGGGAACGTTTAACCCACAACTTCCAAGTATGAGGTAAGTATCAACTTAAAGCTGCCAGGTCCTGCAATATGCCTGCATGTCTCTGCTCTAAGACAAGGGCTCCCAGAAGAGGCTAAAATGCACAGACCATCCAAGGAGGCAAAGTACTTTGAGTTTATATCAGCCTAAAATTTTGGTTTTCTTTAGAGAGGAATGCAAATGTTTAGTTTTTTTGTACCTGTGAGAACCATACGACCACACTCAAAGCTAAGTCAATTCAAAGGGTGACACATAATTGTCTGTCAGTTTAATCCTTGCCCTGAAATGCTGAGTGGGTACCAAATAAAGCAAAGCACCTTAAGTAGTCCTATCCCAGTCAATGCGGCACATCAGAAACATGTCTAGCACTTTCTACTGATACATTTGAAGCACAGTTGCAAACAGTTTTGCCTTCTACCAGCTTAACTAAATTTATTGTAAGTTACTTATAAAAAGAAATTTTTAAGTCTGCAAACTACTGTTAACACTAGAGGCTCAGTGCACAAAAATTTGTGCTCTGGGGCGGGGGGGGGGGTCCCTCAGCCCAGCCTGTGCCCTCTCACAGTCTGGGACCCCTCAGGGGATGACCACCTGCTGGCTTAGGCCCGCTCCCTGGGGAATTGGGCCTAAGCTGGCAGTCAGACATCCCTCTGGCAGCCCGGAAGCCCTCGGGGGATGTCCACTTGCCAGCGAGGAGCAGGCCTAAGCTGCAGTCGGACATCCTTAGCGCTGCTGAGGAGGCGGGAGAGGCTCCCACCACCACAGCTGTACTGGCAGCCATCAGCCTGGCTTGTGGCTGAGCAGAGCTCCTCCCATGTGAGAGCGCCCTGACCACCAGAGGGCAGCTCCTGCATTGAGCGTCTGCCCCCTGGTGGTCAGTGTGTGTCACAGTGACCAGTCATTCCCAGTCCTTCTGCTGTTAGGGTCAGTTTGCATATTACCCTGTTACTATATAGAATAGAAGCCTGGTGCACGGATGGGGGCCGGCTGGTTTGCCCAGAAGGTGTCCCGGATCAGGGTGGGGGTCCCGCTTGGGTGCCTGGCCAGCCTGGATGAGGGGATGATGGCTGTTTGCAGCTGGTCACACCCTCTTCAGGGTGGGGGTCCCCACTGGGGTGCCTGGCCAGTCTGGGTGAGGGGCTGAGGGCTGTTTTCAGGCTGGCGGGTGACTGAAGCTCCCAACCTCTCCTTTTTTTATTTTTTTTTTATTTTGGGATTTATTTACCTTCTATGGCTGTCACTGGAGCTGAAAGCCGGCTTTATCTCTGAGGCTTGGCTCCAGCTCTGAGGCCTCCACTGCTGAAAGCAGGTATCTGGGCTCTGTTTAGCTTCTATAATTGAAACACTGTTGCAACTCCAGCTCTGAGGCCCGGCTGGCTGAAAGCAGTCTTCTGGGGATTGTTTAGCTTCTATAATTGCAACATAGTTGCTTAGAGTGCAGCTCAGAGCTGGGTGGTGGCAGGCGGGGAACCTTGGCTTCCTCCATCACTGGAGCAAGCAAGCCTCCTGTTCGCTTCAGCTGCCTGGCTGCCGTCCGCCATCTTGGTTGGCAGATAATTTGCTTATAGCCCTGATTAGCCAATGGGAAGCGTGTCGGAGGTACGGTTAATTACCTTGTTTGTCTATTATTAGATAGGATAACTTACTTAAACATGTGCCCAGAAGATGAGAATGAGCTTCCTGACACCATACCGAGCATCCCCCTTCCTGCAACTTCTCCTGCACTATGTAAAATTCACCAACATCATGAAGTAATAAAGGGAAATCATGGCAAGGATATCAAGGAAAACTAAAGTAAAATAGAACCTCGATGCATATTGAAAGAGAGAAGTATAAGAATGTTCAACAATTTTTACTGAGGTTACAAAGACATCAGGAGTTCAGGAATGGCTTTCGAAACGTAACTGGATTGTAATTCATTTCCTAGGTCTTCCTCTTTTTCTTCATACATTTTTTAAGTATCCTCACAGGAAGTAGGAGGCCCTTTTTATAAGATGGTGAAAAAGTGAAAGTCATTATATTTTGTTACCAAGTAATGAGTTCAGCAGATATCACGGCTCCTCTAGTTTGCACCCTTCCCTGAACCTAAGGCTTCCTTCCTCAGGAGGGCAGAGCTTCTGGGGTGGAGAGAAGATCAGGACTGAGAGGGCTTAGGAATAGGGTAGGGATGTCAATTACATACTCAACTGCAAGTCTTTAAAAAGGCTTGAAAGTTAATTATTTCCTTTCTAACTAAACCCCATCCACAATATTCATTTCAACATTGGTTGTGTTAAACAGCAGTTTAAAAATGGCTTGATCAAAGTATTCTGGATATTGGAGGATATGCAATATATTCTGGTATTTGGAGCATATGCAAAATTGGAAATCTGTCCAAAGAGCCATTTTAAAATCTCACCTTTTATTACAGATAAAAACAGGTAAGAAAGCCCTTGGGGAAACCAGTTATTCTCTAGGTCTTATTCAAAAACATCAAATCAATTTATATTTATTGAACATCTGCCTAATTTATCTTAGATTCTGCAATTTATCTTAGATTCTGTTTCTGTAAACTGAAAAATGTAATGCCTGTTTCTGTGGGAACTATAAGTATTTTGGAAGCATGTCCTGTTTGATTTTCCTATTTTAGCCTTACGGAGCAGCCATAGACATGTGTGAGACAGGAGCTACACCGCCTCAGGGGAAGAGGGATGGTTTAAATATCAACCTACGATTTATCTACTGGAGTTTACTTTGCTTTGGAATCTGACATACTATAAGTAGATTCTGATCTACAGTAAATTATGTAATGTAGTTAATAGGTAATAGACAAGGGACGAAATCAATAGTGTTATAGAAGGGCTACTTAAAACTAATATAAACTTACACATGCAAAAGGAGAAATATAAAAACAACAAAAATATATTACATAAAAGAAACTTAAACATATGATTTTTTTTTAACAACTATTCACACAAAACACTTCTCAGTATTATTTCCTGAATCAAGAAGAAGAAAACTGAAAAGATAGATATTGCTAAGGAATATAAGGGAGAATTCACATTGCTAATTAAACCTGAATTATACCTGCCATGCTGTAAGGCAAGAGGTGCACATCAAATGCCCACAAGGCTCAATCTTGACATCTTTGTCGTTCTCAGCACAAATTTTACAGAGCTGGAAAGTGGAGCCCATTTCACAATATAATTCATATTGTTCCTGCAATTTGGGCAAAAAAGTAAATTAATGTTATTTCTTGCATGAACTTTTAACATTAAATATTCTCAAATACCATGACTTGCACCTGTGAGGATTATGTTGCCATTTGAGACATGTTTTAAATTGATAATGGTAATCTGGTCTACAAAAAAAATTTTTTTTTAAGGATTTGAGCTTTTATTAAAAGGCAACGGTATAAGCTCTTTTACTACTTGGGATTATTTAATGTTTTGTACCATTCTTTTAGGAAGGGACTTGCTTCAAAAGTCACAGTGAGCCCTAGCTGGTTTGGTTCAGTGGATAGAGTGTCA
This sequence comes from Myotis lucifugus, assembly GCF_000147115.1. Classification (NCBI taxonomy): domain Eukaryota; kingdom Metazoa; phylum Chordata; class Mammalia; order Chiroptera; family Vespertilionidae; genus Myotis; species Myotis lucifugus. Next base: position 2,220,888 of record NW_005871115.1, read on the forward strand.
GCCTGTGGACTGAAGGGTCCCGGGTTTGTATCCAGTCAAGGCCACATGCCCGGGTTGAGGGCTCGATCCCCAGTAGGATGCGTGCAAGAGGCAGCCGATCAATGATTCTCTCTCATCATTAATGTGTCTATCTCTCTCTCCCTTTCCCTTCCTCTCTGAAATCAATAAAAATATATTTAAAAAAATAGAGTGATACAAAAGACAAGCATGGTTTTAAAAAGCAATGTAATTAACTTTATTTTTTTTGTAAATGCCACATGGTCATCTAATTTTATTGTCAAATTACCAAAATCTAAGAATAAACATGATTCTGGCTGATCATTAAATTTTATTTCTTAGATACCTATAGAAATTCCAGAATGGAAGGAAAGTAGCATTTGCCAAGCCCTTCCTGCATGTTAGGTACTGTGACCCACATTTATATGTCATGTAATCTCCAAAGCATAATAAGATATATTGAATTAAAAAAATAATAATTGAGGCTCAATAAGTTTAAATTTTCCTCAAATTCTATATTAAATTTCTAAATTGCATACTTTCCCCCCAATCTTAATCACTTCAGCAACCAAAAATTGATTTATTAAAACTCTGATTTACTAGTTCAGAACCTTTTGGCATAGTACAATTTTCAGTGTTCAAATATTGAAAAGATCTGTCACAAAGGAGATACAAATATATTGGTGAGTGTAAAGAAAATACAAAAAAAGGTGTTATTTAATTGGGATACAAAAAAAATTATAGAAATACAATTTGTTTAAATAAGGCAATGTTCTAATCTAGAAAGTGCCTAGGTACCTGGTACTGGTAGGATAAATAAATGACAATATTTAATCCCTAACCTACTAAAAGATTTTACAATCTTGGTGAGGAAAAAAATATAGATATATACATAAATAGATACACAAATATGCACATATGCACATTAATATGTAAATTATGCCTACCATAATGGATATATGTGTGACTATATAATTTTTTTTAATTTAAGGAAAAATACAAGAGAGAATAGATCAAGATGGAAAAAAAATAAATCTAAAGTAATCCAAAATAAATTATAAATCACTGAAGTCCCTAAAATAACTGATAAGTTTTTAGGTAGGTTATGACATCCAAAGGACCAATTTGCAATTATAAAAAAAAAATTTACCATAACCTAAAAACCTAGATGCAGAATTTAATTCAATGTAATGGGTATACTAGTCAAATATGTATGAGTCATTTAGGAAATGGTCTATTCTTGAATATGTATTTTAAAGCAATGGCTTTATAAAAAAATTTTATGAAATATAAAATTTTTGTATTAAAATATTATATACTATAGAATCACTATATAATTTTAAAAATGGAAGTCATATATTACATTTTAAAAACTGCCCACAAATTGTACATATGTCAACAAATATAATAATATCAAGACCACTGGGACTAAAATCTAAAGAATTAGAAATAAAATAAAAAAGTATCTCTTGTCTTCCCCAAAACCATTAATTTCTGTTTTTTATTATTTTTTTTAATATATTTTATTGATTTTTTACAGAGAGGAAGGGAGAGAGATAGAGAGTTAGAAACATCGATGAGAGAGAAACATCGATCAGCTGCCTCCTGCACACTCCCCAGTGGGGATGTGCCCGCAACCCAGGTACATGCCCTTAACCGGAATCGAACCTGGGACCTTTCAGTCCGCAGGCCGACGCTCTATCCACTGAGCCAAACCGGTTTCGGCAGATTTTTATTTATTATACACATCACAAAGCCCAGCCAGTGTGGGTCAGTTGGTTGAGCATCATCCCACGCACCAAGAGGTCTCTGGTTCAATTACTGGTCAAGGCACATGCCTGGGTTGTGGGCTCAATCCCCAGTAGGGGGTGTGCAAGAAGCAGCTGATTGATGTTTTTCTCTCATAGATGTTTCTATCTCTCCCTCCCCCTCTCTCTAAAACATCAATAAAAACATATTTTAAAAATATGTTATAAAATATTTTAAAACTAGATTATAAAATGCTTTCATCCTCTCCCTGACTCCCCAATATTTTTACTTACTCAGTTACAAACACTGTTACCAGTTTGGTGTTTCTTAATTTTTATTTTCTAAAATTATTTTAATGTGTTCATATGTGCTCATTTCTTTATTCACAAAATTAAACTTACACAGTGTAATTTTACAAATTGAAATGTTATATAATTGAGTGTCCCATAAATGGAAGATTTTTACATAAAATGCAGAAGTGCCCATGTGAATATGTAGAACCACCATCCTCCCGCTAATGACTTTTCAGTATAATACAGTATGGGTATAATTTTTTAAAACTATGATAGAATATTTCAGTATTTTTTAAGTTTCCATTTTTATGAAAAATGCTAAAGCAAACACCTGGGGTATAGAGCTTTGTGTATATATGCAAGTGGCTTATATATGCAATCTAGAGTCAAAGGTATTTTTATTTAGATTTTGGTAATTACTGAATGTCACCCAGTTACCGTCCCATTCATAATCTATGAGGCTGCCAACAACGGATTTATAAAAATATAATTATTATCTTCAATAGGGTTCACTTATTCATTTGACTCTAAAAGCTAATGCCTATAAATTATCCTAATCTGCTATGGAGTTTCCTAAACCTATGGCTCTTGTCATATTTATCTACCTACGTTTGGATTTATCTACCTATCTCCCCAAATAACTAACAAAATTATATTGGAAGCAAGAACATTAATGGCAAAAATTTTTATTTAAAAAATGGAAAAAGTCATGTGTTTTTTTTCTTTCAAACACCCTTAGAATTCCTTAAGTATCTTTTGCATTAAGTGCCTGCACATGATTTTGGCTCTAGTGTAAGTAGAGAATCTTATTTATGTCAAAACATTCTAGATACTTATTAATTATAAATGCATTTGCACAAATTGTCCTTACCTGTGTAACTTTTATATGATCGTGTGGCGTAGGTTCACATAATCCAGTTAAATCAGGATTGTAACTCCTCCCATCAGGATAAAGGTAGCTGGAATTTAAAGATAAATTTTATTATTATAAAGTTATATTTTAATTGCAACTAGGTTATTTTATCAGATTCTTCTATATTAAAGTACACATTTGAATACTTCCTTTTTATTTAACTTATATCAAGAACCTATTCCATCTCTATTTCCATAATATTGTTATTTTTAAAACACTTAAAATCTAGAATCATTTTCACATAAGAAATATACAACAAATATGAACTCAGCCACTAAGCAACCATTTTCAAATAAATACCTTTACTATATGTCTGTTAGGTAATTTAAAATTTTATTTTACTGGTCTCTCATGTTCTATTCCAATATACTTTCAACATGCATATTTTTGCAATTCTCACATTTTTCATCTGAAGCACAGTTAATGTTAAATGTATCATTTTAAACCATATTTAACATAAGGAGAGAAAAATGAAATTAAAGCCCATAATTTCCCCAAAAAGTTATTCAAATATTTATATGGTGTCCCTGTTTCTCCACTTTCCCGTTCTCTCTTTCCATCTCACCTCTACTCACCCAACACATTTAAAGAAATTAGAAAGTGTTACAAGTCCATGTTTCATTTACTTCAAATCAAGCTATAAACACAGTTTTATGAAGATAACCTTCCATTATTAGAGAGAACTGAAAGAACTAACTCTCTAAAGTTATAGTAATAATGCCATCTTGCGGTGCTAAAACAGTTTTTACTAAGAAATTCATTAAAAATTAAGTTTATTGGATTGGTAAATACCTATTTTTCATTTTTTAATGGCAGTATTACTGCTGGATTTTTTCAATTCATTGCTATGACTAATTTTGTTCAGTATCTTTCTGTGCTAAATGGCTTAAATGAAAAATTAAGAATATACTACTACAGTGGTGAATATTTTAAAGGGCAAACTATACTAAAACTATTCTGTGAAGTAACAAAAAAATTTATCCTTAAATAGTCTATAAATATGTTAGTGTTAAAATTTACCTAGGAAAACGAGAAAAAAATTAACTTAGAGAACAGACAATTCTCAAATGGTAAGGAATGAATCAATGAGATAAATCTTTAAGACTTAGGAAAAGTGGTTGATTATATCTGAATATGTTACAAAGTTATAGTGTCATTATGGGGATGGGATAAAATTCTACAAATATTAAATGAAGAGTGATAAGCAAAAATTGATAAATAACTTTCTTTTTATACCCTAAAGTGGCCAATTTTAAAAATTATTATATAACATTTTGATCATTGCACTTCAAAAACATGAAATTCTATGAAGTCAGAAATGAAAGATTACAAATATGACAATAAGACTGTTAGAGAAGAGGTTAAAACACTCTCTTTATTTAATGTATAAAGAAAGGACAATTCCATGACTACTGTCCTCAGTAAACAAGGGTGCTACTGATGAGCCCCTTTACAAAGGCTGTGAAGGAAGAAAAAATCTTGGCTGGTTATCAAAGTAAATTTATCACTTATGTCATATAATAGTAGATTAAATATCAGGAAAGAACAGCTGACCCTGATGATAGCTGGATTAAGATAGATGATATGCCTCCCATGTTTCTACTGATCTTAAAACAAAAAATGATGTAATTAATGTAATATCTATTTTAACCTAATCTAAAACCTGATCTACCTATCAGATTAAAATTCTGATCTGATCTATTTTTAATCTAATTCATCCCTAAAGTACAAATTCAACTCATCAAATACCCCTGAAGATGTGTGTGTGCATGTGTGTTTGTGTCAGTATTAACAGTTAATTTATGTAGGCGTTCAGAGGCTAGACCATTGATTAAAAATCATAGAGTTTTGGTTTTGATTGACTTTTGAAAAATAGATGGAAGGGATTGTAAACAATATACATAAGCCATATCAAATCACAGAGTTGCCCACTTACAACCTCTATTTATAAATTCAAACTTTAAAGCATATTTTCTTAAAAGTAAGAATTCTGCAATTATAGTGCATCAAAGCTACACATGTGAATCTCTGCTGCACTAAAGGTCAAGTATAACTGACTGAGAACAGCAAATTTATCATAATTAAGAGAAAAAAATAGTACCACAGTTTGCCATACAATTCTCATATAAGTATTTCTAGAAAGCTCACAACTTTAAAAATGCATTATTTTTCTTCATATAGATCCCTGTACTTTTTTTTTTTTGCAATTACTTTTGAAAAGATAACACTTAAATCATTTGCTCTTTGTTGACTCTGGTGGACCTCCTCCTGCTAGGTTTCTATCACAATCCATGGCAAGTTGAATCACCTATGTCTCCAAGTTACTCAGCAAAGCAAAGCGCTCAACAGTCAGTGTGATGAAGCGACACTGGAAATACAACAAAAGGAGGAAGTGGCATAGGACTAAAATGAATGACAGATATGTATACTAAGAAGGGACTTACCAGGTTGCCTAAACTTTGTGGGTGGGCAAAAGTAGGCTTACAGTTGTTCGTATGCAAAATAATACAAGAATTAATAAATAATAATACAAGGATAAACTGTTTTGCATCCTCACAACTGTAAACCAACTTTTACTTCTGCCCACCCGTGTGTGTGTGTGTGTGTGTGTGTGTGTGTGTTTTGTATGTTTAATATCTATTTTAAAACAACTTTTAAGTAGCAACTTCTTTTCTGATAAAAGATATAAAATCTCATTGCCATTTCATGTTGGAATTTATTTGCTATAAATATAGGTAAATTCAAATAAGTAGGTTACCTTCAAATAACGATTTTTAAAAGATAAACAATAAAAACAAAGGAGCATCCATTTCTTAGTCTTGAAATAAAAAGCAAGCAATCACATCACCAGCCTCACACTATCCATTTACTCCATCTCAGAGCGGCCTGTATTTTTCACATTTGTGAATGTGCCCTGATGCCCATTTCTCATACTCACAATCCTTCTCTGCTGCCATCAATCAGTGCTTGAAATAAGGGCTTGTTATGAGGTATGGTCTGTAAGATATTGCCATCCCCTGTCACATAGCCGATGGCCCACTGTCCCAATCTAGTGCAGCTTAACCGGAAAATGTAGCTGTAAAACATGAGGAAATTTTGTTTAATCACATTTGAAATGTACTACACAATTTGTTCAGTTTTTTAAGGTAAAGAATAAACAGAATTATTTAGAATTCCTAATATAAATTTTCCTTCTAAATTATTTTAACACTGTTGTACTTCTCTATGTATTGAACTGTAACAGAAGCAATGATCATTTCATTTAAATATCTCCAGAGTTATATGAGAAAGTAATTGAAGTTGTAAACTATCAAGTGATTTATTGCCATCACCATTAGGTAATGCCCTGGCTGGTGGTTAGAACATCACCCCGTGCACTGAAGGATTGCAGGTTCAATTCCCAGTCAGGGCACACACCCAGGTTGTGGGTTTGATCCCGTCAGGGTGTATAGGGGAGACAACCAATCGATGTTTCTCTCTCTCACTACCCCCCCCTCCACTCTCTCTTCCTCTCTCTCTAGAATCAATGAAAAAAAATAGGCTTGGGTGAAGATTTTTAAAAAAAGAAAAAGAAAGAAAGTGCTGGTGGTAGAAACAGCTATGACAAAGTATTAGGAAATTAAAAATAAAATACATGGGTAAAAATTTAATTCCCTGACAGAAATTGAGCCAGTTTCTATTGTGGAATTCAATTACTTTATAATTTAAAAATTATACAGTTTCGGATGTTAATAGTTTGTATTATTATTGAAAAAAATGTTTTTTATCACAAATTCTAGCCATACATCTTTAAATAAGAGCTCAAAAGAGCTAATCTATGAATATTAAGAACCTCACTTTGGTTATAGAACCTTATGAAATAACTTCTCAAGAAAATGTAAAAAACATCCTCCTAGACAGCCTGAAAACAGAATATCAACCCATCAATTACTGGCATCCTTAATTGGATCAAAAAAATTCCACAGACTTATTATGACTGCCAGTTGGATCCCAAAAACAGCACAACCTGAGAAACCCCAATGTCCTTGGCAAAGGCCCAACTATTCTCTTTACCGTGAGGCCAACGAGATGAAATACTTGCCAAGACAAAGGACCACTTAAACATATATTCTGTAAAGCAAATATTTATCAAAATTATTTGATTTGTTCTTTAAAAGAGTTTTCCTAAACACATTTTCAATGCCCTATCACACTTTACATATTATAATTTACCACAGACTAAACATTTCATCTTTAACTAACTAACACTTAATATAATAAATCGTTACAAGGCAGGATGAGAAAAAAAAGAAGACATCTTTTCAGAGAGCACTAACTTTTTATTCAGAGAACTATTCTAATAGTGATGAGACCTGGTTTTTGTTTCCAACACTGTCATTAACTATCTCCAGATCTTGAACCAGAGAACATAAAAGGGACTCAGTTTCCTTATTATATTTATAAAATTGAACAGGATAATTCCCCAAATAGCTTCTGTGTTAAATTGGTAAGATTGCATGATCCCAACCATATCACATCTTTCAAATCATACTTCATGAACAAAAAGAAATTTTAATGCCAATCTAGACAGTAAAAATTATGGAAAATTCTGGCTTGAGAAATCCTTGGATGAAACAAAATGACCCATCTAAGCCACTGTCCAAAATATATGACCTGCTGTCATGGTCACAATGAGAAACAACTCTCCTTAATCTTAACAGAAGACTTCAACCTGAGCTAAACTGTTTGCACCCACTACCTTCTTTTTATATACCATACAAATTGTTAAATATAAAAAGGGGGAAATTTTCATTATAGCAAAAAAGAAAGGAATCAATAGTAGTGGCTTGTACTTGGAAATATTTTTAAAAGACATCATTTATACTACAAATCAAATAAAGACAATATTAGAAAAGGTAGACTTTAAAAAAACACCAACCAAATTCCTTCCTTAAATGAAATGATTATATATATATATATATATGAAAGGCTAAGCAACCGTGGGAGGTAGCTATGACACGCATTGACCACCAGAGGGCAGCCACTCAACACAGGAGCTGCCGAGCTGCGGTGACTTGGCATGGCAGTTCTCGGGTGATGTACCGGGAACCAGAGAGAAGTGAGCCAAATTTCGGGGTGCGTCACCTGAGAACTGCCCTCTCACAATCCGGGACCCCTTGGGGGATTTTGAAGAGCCGGTTTTGGCCTGATCCCTGCATGCCAGGCTGAAGGAGCCCACCTGCCAGAGGGACTCCCCTCACCCGCAGACACCCTTCAAGCCAAGGCGCCGCCCCAGGTGAGGCAGGCCAGGAAGGGACAGCGGGAGGTTGGCTCCAGGGCATGTCCAGCCCGTCTTGCCCAGTCCAGCTCCGCCGGCCACCTTCTAATTAATTTCCTTTCAATGTGCAGGAATCCATGCACTGGGGCACTAGTCCCTATATAAAAAGCGTATACTTGTGGACACTGAAATGGTGTCTCTGTACTAAAATGTGAGTGTGAGGGGACAGGTCTCCACTGTCCTTACTGCCATCCCCAGTACGCCACTTACCATGGCACAAATGGCTAGTATGTGCCTAATGTATTTCTAGATGAGATGTGGGGAAATGCATTAACCAGGGAGGAGGCATTTTCTGATGCCAGATTTGTCATAAATAAGGGAGGATTTCTTGGGCAAAGTCAAAAGGGCTGACCAAACAGTCAACCTCCATGTATATCACTCAGTTTATCATCTGGAAAATAAAACCAATTTTCAGCTGTAAAGAACTATAAGGTATAATGGAAGAAGTTCTCTTGGACATGAAATTGGCTTGGTTTATAACAATGGGTTATTTATGTTTATGTACTTATATATGTTTATATGTACTTATGTTTATCATAGAGCCAAATTAAATGTCTTGAAAAATAATTTAAAAATGAACATGAGCCCTAGCCAGTTTGGCTTAATGGATAGAGCGTTGGCCTGTGAACTGAGGGGTCCCAGGTTCAATTCCGGTCAAGGGCATGTACCTCGGTTGCAGGCTCCAGGGCGAGTGCAGGAGGCAACCAATCGATGTTTCTCTCACATCGATATTTCTCTGTCTTTTCCTCTCTCTTCCACTCTCTCTAAAAATCAATGGAAAAATACCCTCAGGTGAGGATTGAAAAAAACAAATAAAAATATGAACAAGAATCTTACATTCAAATATACACATACAATTATATACATAAACACAGGTGTCATGAAAATAGTCAATATGCTAATATTCTATTCCAATTTGAAAACCAGAACTCTGAGACCTAACAAATTTCTAAGTTCATCAAATTACACAGTATTTTCTTTCACTTTATGAACATATGTTTCAGAACAAGCACAATGTATTATTTCAAAAGATTCACTTAAGAAGCATGGTCTATTAGCATTTCCCTCCCCTCGCCCCCATGGGCATTATTGATCTACTTAAGAGAGTCATAAAGGAGTTTTCCTCTTTAGTACATCACATAATATGACTGCTGAAAAGTCCTACCTTCCAGGTTTGGTGCTGTATTTCTGCAGTCGTGCCTTAACTTCATCATACGTGAGAAATGCCATGTAACCCGGATGTGTTACAGCTAAGAAATTCCAATTCCGTAAAATAGAACCCCAAGGCTAAAAATATAAATAAAACATATTAACTAGATAATACCAGCTATCAACTACCAGCTCATCATTTAATACACTTACTAAAATTCTCTTTTATATTTTTAATGTGAATATGAGCTTATGTGGCTTAGGCCAACTTTTATTATCTAACAGTAAATATGCAAAAACTTACTCTCATTTTGGAAAAGGATCATTAGGCAGAAAACATTTCCTAGGTATAGAAAACAGAGAACAAAAAAGAAAAACCTCATATCTTTCTACAAAAATTCCCAATAAAGCACTGTGATAATTTAAAACTTAAACCACATCTCTCTTCTCTCCAAAACCCTCCAACTCTGAGAAAAGCAAACGACCTTATTAATGGCCATAGAAGAACCTTACAGGGTGGATCCCCAGTTCCCTTTCTTCCCCACCTGCAGTGATTCTCCCACTTTCTGCCTCTTCTCCAAGCATGCTGGCCTCAGTGCTGATGGCCTGAACACAACTGCACTCTCTCACCACAGAGCCTTTGCATTTGCTGATTCCTCAATCTCAATTCCCTTTCTCTAAAAAAACCACAAGTGCTTTCTCCTCAATAAAGCCTTCTCAGACCACCCTATTTAAAACTGTTACCTATCATCACCCTGTAAGTCTGTTTTATTCTCTACTGTACCTTTAAGTGTTTCATTTTATAGAACAAGGCACCGTATCACAGAATATAAGTGATTTGGCAAAACTTACACATTAACCATAAGCCACATAAGCAAAGAACGTGCTTGTCTTGCTCACCAAAGGGACACCAGCGCTGATGCCAGAAACAGTGATGAGATAGGACTATAGGACTATCCCTGTTGAACAGCTCCCGCTAGTCAGTGACTTGTCTACAAGGCCCTGACTCCCAATCTGGTGTTCTTCCCCCGGTAACACATCCTGTACTCACATTTGGTTTTATACTTACACAATTATGAAATTAGAAAAGGTTTACGGTTTAAAGTGAGTTATGTAAAAATCTTTCCCAGAAATACACACACAAACACAAGGTTTGTATCATTCTCTCTTTAATGTGATTAGCTGTTCCTCACTAGTTACCATGGCAAGAGAGAAAAGAAAGGCAATCAGTGACAGACAACTTCGCTTGAGGGTGTGACTGAATCATCTCGGCCACATTTTTAAGGCCGAAGCTACATTTTTCCCAAGCAATTGGCAGCACACTGTATCTGTTGTGCCAGATTATTAACTCACATCTTCTACATGAAAGGGGAAAAAAAGGTGGTTTATGTTGCCAAGTGAAAGTTGTAGAAATAGTCATCTAGAAATGATTATTGGTAGAGGACTTCTGCTTTTGTTTGTTTTGAGACTGGCTTCTCGTAACTGTTAAGGGTTTCAAATTTACAAGGCAGAATTCTTTAAAGATTATATCCTTTGCGATGAGAATAACAATGGAAAGAATGATTTAGTAATGAAGAGCTTTTTAACCTTTTCTGACAAAAGAAAAATCTTTAAGGCATAGCCCCATCAAGGTGAAATATCTGACTGGGCAGACAGGCAGACAGGAGCTCTACAGAACACTGTTATGAGAGCCTTGTCCATGTACTTGAACAAAATATATTTTTAATTTTCCTCTTAAGGCATGACCAAAAATTATATAAACAATGCTTGGAAGAAAAGCAGCATATGTGTTTGTTTGCTTTTTAAACTGAGAAAAAAAAACTGCTATTATAGGCATGGAGTTTTGTTTTCTTATGTTCTGCTTCCCTATCTAAAATGGACAAGGATGAAAAGAATATAAAATATTTGGGTCACTTCCATTGAAGTCCACACAAATTCACGGAACAGTTGTTTTTTTTTAAATGCTGAACTTTATAGACAGCCAATGCACAGATGAAAATACAAGTGAAAAAAAATAAAGTTTGAATTTTGAGCCAACTGCTGCAGTCTTTAGCAACCATTTATTAGGACTAATCCAGAGGGCCAGCTTCTACTGCAAAAATATTTATGTAATAGAAAGAGTCTGTGTACTGTTTTTCTTGTGAATGTAACCCACAGTCAGAAACATGTGGTAGTTATGTGTTATTGGAGGGTTTTTTTTATGTATTTTGCCAACTAATGGTTTAAAGAAGGGAAAACAAAGTGCTTTGGAGAATAAGAATTATTTTTGCAATTTTGTTTTTAGAGATTAAAGGAAATCTTTTCACACACATTAAAACAAAATTATCTGGAAGTTTTTAATGACTAATAATAAATTAATGAAGTGAATTCAGAAGACTAATCCCTCCATTCTCCCCAAATTCTATTATTTGCAAAAACAGCGGTTTACTAAGTTACAACTTGCGCTGGAAGAGGGGCCTCAGCTGGTCTGCCCGGATACTTCTTCTTACTATTTGCTATAATGAGTGATTTTCCTCCTCTTATTTTTCTCCCTATTCCCTTGATGCTATATATTCCATTGTATATTCCCCAAATCACTCATTCATCACCCTGTTGTCCTCAAATATATCGCTCCATTTCTCAGCAACCAGTCTTCTCTAGTAGTGGCGGAAATTGAGGGAGAAGGGGAACAGCAGCCCCAGGGAGGGGGAAGAGAGAAGATAAACCCTGTATTTCCATCCCAGGACTTCAGTACCTACCAATCCATTTTTGAACTACCTGAGAGGAGAAGATTCAAGGCAGAAGAAAGAGGAAGAAATATGGAAGGTAGCCATTGCAAGTTCTTTTCCGTGACTCCCCAGCATTTGTCCCAGTTTTGGCAGAATAACAGAATGAGGGAAGAAAGGAAGAAAGGCTAACAAGCATCCAGCTTTCTTCTCTCATTTCCTAGTCATTCTCAACTTCATCTCCTAGCCTCCCCTGACTCCTTCAAACCCTTATGCTACTTCTCAGTTTCTGACTCCTATCTTGAGAGGGTACCTTGCCCACTTTCAGATTCCACTCTGCTAAATACCTCACATCCAGCAACTGAGAGCTAGAAGAATTCACTGCCAATTAACCAGCATAGCACAGCTGCAGAAGAAATATTTGTTCATGCAGCGACAGTATTCACAAACCTACATTTTCGTATAGAGTACACAATTACATCTTAAAATTATTACTCAATTTTTAAAGTTGTATAAAAAGAAAAGATCAGTAAAAGTTAACAATCCACTTTGGTATTCATAGAACCATTTTTTTCTTATTTTAAGTTACATGTATGATTACTCATTTAAATAATAAAACCAAAAGAAGCAAAATATCTCAGAAATCTATAGGGGCTAATGGCAGTTCTTTAGCTACTTCTGTAGTTATGTGTCTTAAAAGGAATGAGGCACTCTATGGTCCACAAGGAAGAGTTTGGTTTTATCTAAAACTTGTCACAGTAGCTCTGCTTAAAAAGATTCCTTTCTTCTCCCATTCCGATGGCATGAATAAGATATACATAACTTACTACATTAAGATAACTTGAGCTGTTTTAAAGCAAAACAGCTTATAAGCAAACTAAAGGCCCGCTGCACGAAATTTGTGCAAGGGGCTCAGCCCTCGCAGCCCCGACTGCATCAGCCCTCTCAGCCCTGGCTTCGTCCAGAAGGTTGTCCGGATGGTCGTTCTGCTGTCCGGTCTAATTAGCATATTAGCTCTTTATTATATAGGAGGATATGTGCACATATTAAACAGCAATTTGGCTAAGTGTTTCAACAACATTAAGTTGCCCGCATACTTTTAATATATAACTGAGTTAGTCTAGTGTTTAACATCCACACTAACAAAGTCATCCAGGCTCCCCCCCAAAAAACACACTCTTTCCAGAATAAACAGGTTTAATGTATGAAAATAACCTTTGTTCTCTTCCTTCACAAGTGGACTAGGCAAAGCTCCTGCTATTTAGAATGTCTTTAGAATTCTAACTAAAGTATTTGGAAAATTATCAGAAACCTTTAAAGAAAAGAGAGGTTCCATTATAAAATGATCAATAACAGGAAACACAACCTTTTTCCAAAATTTATCTTAAAATCATATAAGCTGACACCTACATATACCAAGGAAATAATCAGGAAATTGCAGTAAATTGAAAATAAGCAAAAGCACACTTCCTGTAGTCATTTATCTAATTTCTTATCCTATATGCCTAGGCAGAATTATGACTTTAAAATTGTAATAAAGTAAAATGTATTCTATGAGTATTGCTGACAAGAGTTAATTTGCCTTCTGTTAACAGGTTCTTTCATAAATTGAAAGTTAATCCCACCCAATCTTGTTTTCTTACATGAATCAGTCACCCGATCCTTGCAGGCTAGTGCAAAGCAGAGTCATAAATCACAGAAGCAAAATACTTATAACATGGCAAACACAAAAACCAATATTGTACTCTTAACATTTGTTGAAAGCTGGTTTCAAAAAGAGTAAATCCAACTAAGACTAAAATAATAAGAAACTGCATCAGATTATAAGCAAGCCTGATTTCTGATCAAATTATCTCACTGACTATATCATTTATCAGAAGGATTTTAGGTGGGACTCTTTCATTTTATGACTACTTAAATTGAATCCCATAGATGGTAGGGCCAAATTCAAAACAAATTTTAGGTATTCATGTTTAGGAAAATTCCATTAAGACATACAAAAGAATAAAATGATAGTGTCCAGCTTCTCTCATATGATACCTGCTTCTCTGAATAGTTAAGTGAAGACAATTATAAAGGACTAATTTTTTAAAAAAACACAATAAACAAGATAAGGTTAATCTCAAATCATATATATTAGGGAGAAACGAGGGGAAAAGGCTTCATTTTTCAAAATAGATATTCGCTAAATGCCCTATTACATTGATGAAATATTATGTGGCAACTGAACACTGAAAATTATACTGATGAAATATTTTTTAACATGCAAAGATGTTTATAAACTACGACTGAATGAGCAAAGCAATTGGTAAAACAGTACACAGAGTAACTGCCTATACTAAACAGGATAAATTTGCTATTTATTTCCAACTTTACTTTTTACCTTCTCACCTAATGAAAGTGGGAGGAAAAGGAGAGAAGTTGGGATACAACCCCAGCACAGTTTTTGGCAAACTCATTAGTCAACAGAGCCAAATATCAACAGTACAACGATTGAAATTTCTTTTGAGAGCCAAATTTTTTAAACTTAAACTATATAGGTAGGTCCATTGTTATTAACTTAATTAGGGTACTCCTGAGGCTTAGGAAGAGCCACACTCAAGGGGCCAAAGAGCTGCATGTGGCTCGTGAGCCTCAGTTTGCCGACCACGGCCCCAGCAGATGTCCACCCATAAAAGTTGCATTATATCAGTTATTGGGCCAAAAAGACTAATGAAGTAAAGTGAGAAACCAAATAAGGAATTCAAAACAAAGCTCTTTTGCATGAATCTTCTCAAAGCTAACAAGCAACTGTTAGGCTCACAACACCTGGTAGTCCAAACTCTACATTTACAGCAAAGACCAAAATGTAACATCAATGACTAGCTTTAAAATTATAGACTATTTCCAATATGCTTGTGTATGTGTGCATGTATTTGTGAGAGACACAGACACATGTGTGCACACAAAATCACATAAGCACTGTACACACATACAAAAGAGGGAAGGATTAAGCAAATGGAAACTTACCTGAAATAGCCTGGTAAAAATATCAAATTCAAAAACTGAAATATAATCATTACACGTTAAATCAATTGTTGATTTTAGAGCCATTGCTTCCAGGCCAGAGCTAATTTGATGGACCTCATGAAGGCACTGTCTGAATACTTTCCATGGCACGATAGTTCTGCGCAAGAAAAAAAATGAGTAATTGAATCAAGTGTCATTTAAGACATACCTTCCATTGAACACACAATTCCATCATAACATTAATATAATTGCATTTGTACTAAAAGACAAATAGTTAAGAATATTACCCATAACTCAGAACACATGCAATGGGTTTTGCTAGCTGGATTATGTTTCATTTGCTAAGAATAGGACTGAAATCTAAATCAATTTTTCTCTCAAACAGTCCTTGGCTATCAAGATATTTCTATAAATACATGTGAAAGAAGGCATTAGGTCAAAGTCCTGTATGTCTGAACTCTTTGTGTATATAAGATTATTGTAACTTAGAATCGAGTTAAATTTCCCCCCTCTATTTATTTTCTTAAAATAATTACAAGACAATGGGTTCATATAATAGAATCCTTTGTTCACTGCACTGCGCCATTTATCTACCATCTTGAGAAAGACAAGGTGAAAAGTCATTAAGACATTTCAGCCATCACCCAAAGTTTTCTGCAGAGGAAAAAAAGCATGTTGTATCTAACCTTTCATAGTAACACAAAATGAAATCTTAATATTTTTAACCAACCACACATGTCTATCACATAGAATTTTATTTATTAAACACTTACTAATTTATTTATATTTAATATATGTATCAAATATTGTTTTAGGTAATGCACTGACATGGTTGAAAAATTTAGAACAGCATAGAATGGTAGCCACGGAAAAGTCTCCCAACCTATCCCTACCTGACCAGTCTCCAACACTCACCCACATCCTCCCCACCATGAAAATAAGTAATACTCATTAATCATTCCTTAGTTAAGTTTCTCCTTTGGGGATGTTAAATACCTACTCCTGAGTAAGTGGAAGAAAGAAATCATATTTTTAACATTTGAAAGCTGCAATTTTCACAATAAGACAGCATAAAAGTTATACATACCCTCTTATAAGATTGCATATATTTAAATCTTAGGCTTTTCTTTACCAGTATCTCTTGAGAAATAAGATTCAGTCAGAACAGACTAAATTGGCTACATCCTGTACCAATCCTCCTGGAAAGCATCACCACAAATGTACAACTTTCATATTCATTCAATAAGTATCTACTGTGTGGTGGTCAAACTTGAGCATGCGTCAGAATTATTAAAGAGATTGGTAATACGGAAATTGCTGACCCTCAACTCAAGATATTCTGATTCAAGATGACTGGGGTGGGGTCTGAGAACTTCCAGTTCTAACAAGTTCCCAAAAGATGCTGGTGCTGCTGTTCTGAGGACAACACGCTCAAAGTCACTCGTCTATTGTATCTATTAATTGCTAAGGCAAGGCATATTTCTGTGCAGAAATCTAAGTATACAAATACAAAATATCATCTCCCTCCTTGAAGAGCACATTTGCAGGGTATAAGTAAGATTGTAATGCAAAGGAATATACGTAGAGGCAGAATGCTTAAGGAAAAGCTGGAGGAATTCCATAGAAGGAGCAGTCTGTGGCAAGATGAATAAATGAATGGAGCAAGGCTTACAATACCATGCTGCAGTCACAAAAAAGTTTAGGTTTGCTATAACATTAAAAGAAAAAAAAATATAAGCCTGAATACATCAAAAGGTTTTTCTCTATGTATGAAAAAAACAGGAAACCACAGAGTACCGAAGAGAGACACCACATCAGACACCATTTAGAAGAAACATGCATCAGGCTGGCTCTGATTAAGGTTACCAAAATGGTGCTGTTTTAAAAGAACAAGGAAAACTTTTGATAATATTAGAAGGCTATTGATTTATAGTGAAGTGCAAATATGCACTTGTCCAGCTTCATTACAGTTACAGTAGAAGTAGTGACAACTAAGAAGCACATTTTCCTTTTCCATATTAAAGTTCTAAATATTCCACACACAAAAGGGACATGAGCCATGATATTCAATGTAAAAAAAATAAAGAACTACTAATTTAAGAATGGAATATGTTTTATCTTTTGTATAGAGATCTTTAAAAAATGTGTCTTGTGAATAAAGTATAAAAATAAATTGACTAAATAGACACTGTTAATATCTATTATAAAAAAATCCTCATCCCAATATTTAAGGTACCTACAGATCATAATTCTTTTGAATAGCCAATGATTTCCCAAAGCAAATTATTTTTTAAAAATGTACAAATTTCTAAAATTGTAGTTTAACATAGCACTTTGGAATAATCCTATATAATAAAGAGGTGACATGCAAATTGACTGTCACACCCTCACACGAGATGGCTGCCCTCACATGGGCACAAGATTGTCGGCAGGAGAGGGCAGTTGTGGGTGATCAGCCCAGCAGGAGAGGCCAGCAGGGGAGGGCAGTTTGGGGGGACCAGTACTGCTGGGGAGGGCAGTTAGGGGCGTTTAGGCCAGCAAGGGAGGGCAAATGGGGACAACTGAGCTGGCAGGAGAGGGCAGTTGGGGCAACCGGACCCCGAGGGAAGGGGAGGGCAGTTGGGGGCGATTGGGCCGGCAGAGGAGGGCAGTTCGGAGTGATCGGGCCAGCAGGAGGGTTGGGGGCAACCAGGCTGGCAGGGGAGGGCAGTTGCGGACAACCAGGCCGGAAGGGGAGGGCAGTTGGGAGCGACCAGGCAGGCAGGGGACAGCAGTTTGGGGGCGGCCCAGGCAGGCAGGGGACAGCAGGTGCGGGGGACCAGGCCTGCAGGGGAGGGCAGTTAGGGGCGACCAGGCCAACAGGGGAGGATAGTTAGGGGTGACCGGGCCGGCAGGGGAGGGCAGTTGTGGGGGAGCAGGCTGGCAGGGGAGGGCAGTTTGAGGGGACCAGGCCTACAGGGGAGGGCAGTTAAGGGTGACCAAGCTGGTAGGGGAGGGCAGTTGGGGGTGACCAGGCCAGCAGGGGAGGGCAGTCGGGGGCAACCGGGCCTGCAGGGGAGAGAGGGCAGTTAGGCGGGACCAGACTTGCAAGGAGGGCAGTTAAGGGCTACCAGGTCAGCATGGGAGGACAGTTAGGGGTGACCGGGCCAGCAGGGGAGGGCAGTTGGAGGAGATCGGGCCAGCAGGGGAGCAGTTAGGCATTGATCAGGCTGGCAGGGGAGTGATTAGTGGGTGATCAGGCAGGCAGGCAGGCAGGCAGCTGAGCGGTTGGGAGCCAGCAGTCCTGGATTGTGAGAGGGATATCCAAGGGGTCCCAAATTAGAGAGGGTGAAGGCTGGGCTGAGGAACACCCACCTAGTGCACAAATTGCACCGGGCCTCTAGAAATTTATAAAGGGGCAAGCTATATTTCCACAATACTTGGGTAAATCAGACTCTCTCATAATTCACTTGTGATAAACTTAATGTTCAAATAAGCATTGGCTAGAATCTTAATTAAGAAGTAACAGGAATTAAGAAGGGCAATATTTGGTTAACTACTATACACAGAAGTTTGTATAACAAATACTCTTCCTTTGATCAGCTGAGCCAAATACCCACCATAGGGATAAGGTGGGGGGAATGGTTGGAAGGGGGGGATCATGAGTGAAAAACAGAAAGAGTACAATGACAACTCTTAAAATTTTGTTTAAATCTGTTATACTAAGGAACTTTCCAAAGAGGATTTCAAGTTGCTACCACATTCATTCCTGATGTATCTTGGGGGACAGGAGGGAAGGTGACTTTTCCCATCTTTAAATTAAACTGTAGCAACAAGACAGAGTGGTGGTTTCTACTACCTCTCTCCTGAGAGATGAAGAAAGTGAGAAAAAAACATTAATGGTGAATTGTCTTACAAATACACAACAATATCAGTGTGCTAACTGAGACTGAGGAAAAGGAAAGAGGAAGAAAGGGAAAAGAAAGAAAGGACATACAAATGCCATCTAAGCTTTAATATCTCATCAATCCAGAAATATTTTAATCTGTCCTTTTGCCACTTATAATTATCAAGTTGAATTAACTTTCAAATCCACTGCAAAGCACAAGTAACTGTCAATCCACAAAGAATGGAATACAAGACCAATAGGAGCCAGATACTTGTAATAATAGTATGATTTCCAGATCTTTAGACTTCCAATAGGAATAAGAGCTGCCATTTACTGATGGCTTACTTATAATCTGCCAATCAGCAAGTTAAGTTCTTTATATATACAACTTGAGTTTGAAACAGTAACACTATGAGACACATACTTAACTTCATGATACAGATAGAGAAACTGAGGCTTAAAGAGGTTAAGTGATTTGCCCAAAAAAGACCTTACATATGTCAGGAATTGTGCTAGATTCTGAACGGAAATATAAATAAATTCACAAACTAATAGGTGAAAAGACTTCTAAATAAATTATAGTGTGGCATGTGCTAAGGTTATCACAGAAAAGGATGCATGTGCCATGGATGGAGATACATGAGAACAGAAATTGCATTTTATTTATCTTTTCCCAAGACAAATGAAGTATGCAACTAAAAGTTGTGTTTTCAAATTAAACTGTGTCCTGGGAAGTCAAGGGAATGTTTCATGAGGGTGTTTCACAGAGAAGGAGTCTAGACATTTGACTGTGCTACCATTCGCCTACTACATAGAAATCTTCGATGAGTTTTTAAAAAATGATAGGTTCATATAATGTCAGGAGAGACAGAAACTTGATAAATATAAGGCTACATTATAATTCTGTTATTAGATAATGGATGTTGGTCTATTATAAAAACAAAATATTTCTATTTTAAAATCTTGAAAACTGAGTGTCCTTTCAGAGAAAATAGGACCAAATTGATACACAGAAACAAAACTGCAATGAGGTCAGCAGACCAGCCACTGACAAGTCACTTGACCTTCGAGGCTTATCTCCTCCTCCTTAAAAGTGGAGAGGGGTATTAGATCTTCTACTTTGAAGATACTGCAGTTTTAATACAAAAGTATACGGAAGACAAAAATGTTAGAAGATTGATACCCAAAGAAAGGCAAAACAATTTCATGAAACCACAAGTTCAAAAAGAGCCATAGGTTTTATTTTTATCTCACATGGGGGAAAATCACATACTTAAGGTGTGAATCTCAACAAAGGCCAGGGTGTTTGGAAACAGGAACTTTAGTGTACTTCTGGTGTGAATGAATCATAATTTACACAGCATTTCTAGAAGGGAATTTGACAGCAAGTTTTCAAAAGGCTATACATTTGAATTCAAGAGCCTACTTCTAGGGATTTCACCTAAGAAAATTATGTCAAATAAACACACATACACACACACACACACACACACACACACAGCAGTGCAAAGACTCATTCATAAGTGTCTTCACAGTGTTTTTCATAATAGCAAAATCATAGGACATAATATATCCATAGATTAGAATATTTTATAGCAATTAACAAGTATGCAGAAAAAGTATTTATTGACATGGAAAAGTGCTGGTGGCCTAATATTAAATGCAAATAGCATTTTAAAAATTATATGTCCTTTATGATCCAATGGTACAAACTATCTAGAATGTCTGCAGAGATCAACACAGATTTTAAGTGATGATAAATGAACAGTGGTAGAATTATAAGTGATTACCTTATTTTTTTCTAATTTCTAATATGCTCTGATAGCTTAAAGAAAAAAGATATACTAAAAACCATTTTAAAATATATTATGGAATCATTAGGAGAATAAATTAAAAAAATAAGAATAGTATTTTCTTATGACATGGTGTTTTATGTAGGAACTACAGAAGAATTTTCAGATTAAACTATGAGAAGCAATAAGAGACTTCAACATGCTTGCTGAATACAAGAACAATACATAAATATTAGTTGCATTTCTATATATAAACAATACATATAAGAAAATAAGACTTAAAAATACTTGACTTTTACAATAGCGTTTGAAAATTTCAAATAAATAGGAATAAAGCTAATATAAGGGAAGCCACAACATAAACATACACACTTACAGAGAGATATAAGACACAAAGTAATATAACACTTATTGGAACATTCTACAGTTTTAAGATAAAAGTATAAGGAAATAAAGACGAAAATGTTAGGAAATTGATACCCAAAGAAAGGCAAAATATTTTCATGAAATCACAAGTTCAAAAAAGGCCACAAGTTTTATTTTTAACTCATATAATAAATTAGCAGATTCAACACAGTAAAGATGTGAATTCTCACCAAAATAATTCCCAGATTTAATATAAGCCCAATCAAAAATTCTAAAAGATAATTTTACAGCTGGTAACTGAAAAACCAATTATAAACTTAATAGGAAAATGTCAAGAGCCAAGAATAATCAAGCCAATCATAAATAAAAACAACACTGATAAGTTTATACTCTTGAAGTTAATTAAGACAGTGTGTATAGAGAAGAGACTGACAGCTGTCAGAAGGGAGGGGGGTTGCGTTCTGGTGCAAAAGGTGAAGGGATAAAGCAAAACAAAATAAAAAACCCACAAACAACAACAAAACCCTCATAGACACAGACAACAGTATGGAGATTACCAGAGCGGGGGTGGGAGAGAGGGGGGCGGCAGAAAAGGGTATAGGGTATGGGGGGATAAATGTCCTTGTAGCTACATGCATGAACGTGGACGAATTCCATAACATAAAAAAGACTGAAAGAAGTCATATTTTTTGAAAGAGTATAATTACATGATTTTAACTATATGATTTCATGATGACAGAAGTTAGGATACCATGGACAAGCAGTGAATGCATGGGAAGAACTGAAGGGTTGGGAGAGGGTGGATTCTGCACTGCAGATAATAATATGTTATTACCTTATATAGGTGGCATTTACACTGGTGTGCTCACTTCATAAAAATTCCTCACCCTACATTTCTGATTTGTGTACTTTTCTGTATGTATATTAAACTTTAAACTTTTTAAAAACTGACATTAAAAAATCTAAGATTAAAAAGAGAGAAAGGAATGTGGGAAAGGACAAAGTACCAGCCATACTATAAATAAGGAAATCATGATATATGTGTTTCGGCTGTTAGTTGTTGCTGAGGTGGTGGTGATGGTGGTAGCTGTCTAAAATCCATTCCAGCTCAAGGACATAAAATGTCATCTTGACTTTAAACAAAATGAAAACCTGTTCTCTCTCTATTAACCCATTTATTTTCAATGTCATCTGAATTCACCTTGATCAACAAAGATATATTCAGTGTCAGTACCTTTAAATTGAGGACTAGCTTTGTTCTAAAGATAATGGAATATTCAAAAGATATTTGGTATTTTTATTTTCATTATGGAAGCAAAATATTAGTTCTGTGACTCCTACATGTGTTGGTATTTTACATATAGTTATTCCTTAAATCCAATCTTTTGTTGTTGTTGTTGTTGTTACTATTTGTTAAAGGACATGTAAATAGATTTTTTAACAGGCTATTACTGCTCTTGCTCTTCCATCACTAAGAGAAAAACAACTGTTTCCAGTAACCCACAGAAAGAGGATATCAAAACCTCTCTAGTCAAACAGTCCCCTTACAATTAACTAATCATGGACAGGATGATAACCATGGTTACCAAGGAGAGACGTAATTAGATCTAACTATTCTTCCTCATAAGTGAAAATGCCCAACTCTCATACAGAAAGACACAGATGCTGGATATTTCTGATAGATATTTTTCTCTGTCAAAAAAGTTCATAACATTTTGTCTATATTGCAAGTCAAGCATTACATCTCTGTATAATGGACAAGTATTCTCATTTTTCCATTTCTGAACTTAAATTTAGAATCAAACATTTTTTAGAAGATTACAAAAACAAGGAAAATAGCTTAACATTATTCCTGATTTTCTCAATAACTTCATGTGATAGCCATAGGCCAACTAACTAAAGACTGCTCACATTCCTGAATATATGCTGGAACTTTGAATCAACTTCTGTAATGACCACCAGGTGCCACAGCATCCTGCACATGCATAAACTTTCAGAACTGTAGGCTATGACCAATCAGAAGTAGTATTTCTGCCTTGGCCGGTGTGGTCCAAGATTAGAGTGTCAGCCCACCAACCAAAGGGTCATGGGTTTGATTCCCAGTCAAGGGGATATACTGGGGTTGCAAGTTCATCCCTGGCCCCAGACCTGGCGAGTACAGGAGGCAACCAATCAATATGTCTCTCTCCTTTTCCTCCCTCCTTCCCTTCCACTCTCTCTAAAAATCAATGGGAAAAAAATGTCCTTGGGAGAGAAACCAAGATGGCGGCATAGGTAAACACCTGAAATTGCTGCCTCACACAACCACTTCAAAAATACAACTAAAAGACAAAACAGACATCATCCAGAACCACAGGAAGGCTGGCTGAGTGGAAATTTACAACTAGAAGGAAAGAGAAAAGCACACTGAGACTCAGAGGAGGTGCATAAGTAAAGTGCAGAGGTACGGAGGCTCGAGCGTTCGCGGAAAGGGGCTGGCAACGGAGGAGGCTGGTGTCTTTTGCAATCGGAAGGGAGGCACAAGCTCCCGACGACCCTGACTCCAGTTCCGGGCGAGTCTCTGGGGACCCAGACTCATACGGGGAGAAACTGGACTGTCTGTCAGCGGTCGTAACTTGAGGGCGGCTTTCTCTCAGAGGTGCTTGCAGCGATTACCAGGGCACTGAGACCCGGGACCTCTTAGGGCAGGACTGAGGATCAGCCATAGCTGTTTGCTCCGCCCTGAGACCCCGCCCCACCCAAGCTGTGCGCAGAGGCTTTTGCATATGAATGGGCTGGCCCTTTGCAATCTGAAAATTACCTAACAAACTGCAGCTGAGTCAGAAAGACCCAGAACATCCAAAAGAAGGCCCAAGGCCTCACAGCAGCTTGCACTGCTTCATAGCTGGGCCTCATCTGGGCACCTCCAAAACCCAAACAAGGAAGAGGAACCTGCTCCCTCCAAGCTCCTGCTGGGTAGCCTCAGGAAGAGGGTAAATTAGCACCTCCTTAGAGATCCAAGAGCCTGTGTACCCAGTGGTCAGAGTGGGACCATCCAGATTACAACTCCTCAGATCCATAAGGGACACACTCAGGGGGCAGACTCAGTGAGCACCAAAGCCCCACTGAAGCAAGTCTTGCCCCATAAGGGTGTCTTCAGCACAGAAGTTCTCCCACTGTAGACACAGCTGATTCTCACAGCCAATTGGCCTGGAGGTCAATTCCTCCCAGTGATACCTACAACAATCAAGGCTTAACTACAACCAGACTGTGCACACAGCCCACAAAGGGGTGCACCAAGAGTGTCCACCTCAGGTAATTGGGGAGGCTGAGCCACTGGGCCCTATAGGACACCTAGCACAGAAAGCCACTCTATCAACACAGGGAAGCATAAAAAATGCAGAGACAAAGAAACAGGTCACAAATGACAGACATGGAGGAAAGCAAACTACTGGATATAGAGTTCAAAACCACACTTAAAAGGTTTTTCAAAAATTTTCTAGAAACCGCCGATAAATTTAGTGAGACCCTCGAGGATATGAAAAAGGACCAACTAGAAATTAAGCATACACTGACTGAAATAAAGAATAATATACAGAGATCCAACAGCAGACAAGAGGATCCCAAGAATCGAGTCAAAGATTTGAAATACAAAGAAGCAAAAAACACCCAACCGGAAAAGCAAAAAGAAAAAAGAATCCAAAAATATCAAGATAGTGTAAGGAGCCTCTGGGACAGCTTCAAGCGTCCCAACATCCAAATTATAGGGGTGCCAGAAGAAGAGAGAGAGCAAGATATTGAAAACCTATTTGAAGAAATAATGACAGAAAACTTCCCCTATCTGGTGAAAGAAATAGACTTACAAGTCCAAGAAGCGCAGAGAACCCCAAACAAAAGGAATCCAAAGAGGACCACACCAAGACACATCATAATTAAAATGCCAAGGGCAAAAGACAAAGAGAGAATCTTAAAAGCAGCAAGAGAAAAAAAGTCAGTTACCTACAAGGGAGTACCCATACGACTGTCAGCTGATTTCTCAACAGAAACTATGCAGGCCAGAAGGGAGTGGCAAGAAATATTCAAAATGATGAATAGCAAGAACCTACAACCAAGATTGCTTTATCCAACAAAGCTATCATTCAGAATTGAAGGTCAGATAAAGAGCTTCACTGATAAGAAAAAGCTAAAGGAGTTCATCACCACCAAACCAGTATTATATGAAATGCTGAAAGGTATTCTTTAAGAAGAGGAAGGAGAAAAAGGTAAAGATACAAATTATGAACAGCAAATACATATCTATCAACAAGTGAATCTAAAAATCAAGTGAATAAAAAATCTGATGAACAGAGTAAACTCGTGAATATAATAGAATCAGGGGCATAGAAAGGGAGTGGACTGACAATTTTCGGGGGGGGGGAGGAAGGGGTGTGGGGGGTGTGGGAAGAGACTGGACAAAAATCATTCACCTATGGATGAGGACAGTGGGGGGTAAGGGCAGAGGGTGGGTTGGGAACTGGGTGGAGGGGAGCTATGGGGGGTAAAAGAGGAATAACAGTAATAATCTGAACAATAAAGATTTATTTTTAAAAAAAGAAAAAAAATACTGTGAGAATCACTCCATAGTATCTAAAGATATTAAAATTCCTTTTGATGGCTGCAAAAAAAAAAAATGTCCTTGGGTGAGGATTAACAACAACAACAAAAATTAGTATTTCTTACAGATTGTGCACCTATTTTAAAACTGCCCTACTCCACATTTTCCCACTCCCCTTATCTGTAACCAATATAAGTTTTTCCACACAACTTATACTTTTCTTCTCCAAAATATAAATGTACAAGGTAACAATCATTTCTAAGACCATGGACATGTTTGTCTTTTCTACCTAGCCATGCTACTGTGGTTTAGGCTTTTCCCTAGAACTTGGTCCCATATTGAATAGCATATGGCTCAATAAACCCTTTCTTTTTTAAAAAGCTTTCAGCTGTGAAAGTCGTTATTTTTTTAATTTAATAATAGACTGACAGGCAGGTAGATATGCTCAAAAAGTTCTTAGTAATAAGTGATTCAATTGGAATGGGTTTAGAAACCACTGCTCAAATTCATTATCCATATTCAGCAATAGTGACCCACTTAAAACCAATCAATGGTCCCCATTTTTATCAGGCCTCCAAAGAAAGTTTAAAAAATGCAACTTTGTATATGGAAAAGGAAGTCCAACAGGGCAGAAATGGACAAGTCTTTGAGAGCAAAGTCCAAGAGAGAGAATAACAATTACTTTAGTCCTAGAGGCAGGCAATTCTTATAGTGATTTCCATGTTCACCAAGGAATGTTCTGGATATGATATGGCTCCACATATAATTTATCTACAGTGACACAAGTACCCTCATCTGCCTAAGAGTAGCATTAATCGTGGTAAATTAAAAACAACAACAACAAAAAACAACAACACATTACTCTGGTTACAGAGTTACAGATCAGCTTGTGAGCTTAGCTAAACTGTGTCCATTCTCTAAACATATGCTTCGTTCTAATAAAATGAGATTTTAAAAATGAGAACCAGAACCTAAATCTTGGTGATTTACTGAGGTAAATGTCATTTATTGCAGGGCTCAACTAGAGAGAGAAGGAAAAAGGGAGGGGAAGAGGGGAAAATGAATGGCAATTATATAACCTTGAAGTTACGTTGCATCTTTCTCTACAGCAGACACGAGAACAATTCAGTCCCAAAGATCTCATTCTCTACTGAATAGACTGCTAGACTCTTCATTAACATTTGTGCAACCCACACACAATACCAGCTCCTCCACGGGCCTGAGCATTCTTGACCAGTCTAGTAAATAATTCCTCAGGAACTTTCCTAATGGGACAAAGTGATTTTAAGTATCTATCATTTTTTAATATACTGTCCTCCTAAAATTAAATACATACTTCTTAAAAGACAGAAAATTATAATTTGGCATCTTATTTTCTTTTTATATCTAGGATCTATGTTAGGATGAGTTGAACAAAACAGACTTATAATTTTATTTTCCTCATGACATAAAGATACCTTGATTTTTTAAAAACAGGTAATAATATTTGACTAAATAGAAATATTGAAATGCACTCCTCGAGTTCTATTTTAGTTTTTTTCCCCTTGCTCTCTAGAGCTCTTGCTGCAGTTTCCTTGTAAAAGTCCTTAATTTCTATTGTGCAACCCCTCCATTAATTAAATATGACTAAGTTGCCTCTTGCTTGACTAGAGGGAAAACTGATCGTTAATATGCTAGAAAAACAAGCATCTCACTCATTGGAAAGGTAAAGCAACCATTGTCCTTTGTCTCTTGTTAAAAGTGAAAATACAGGAAACCAAAGGAGGTCCATACCACTTCCCCAGGAAATCAAAGGTAGAGGCAATGAACTGAGCTTTAAATAGATCTCCACCCCTGGTAAACAGGACAGTTCCTTACATTCTACCCTACTTTTATACAGGGATACATACAATTTTATTTTTTTTAAATATATTTTTTTATTGATTTCAGAATGAAAGGGAGAGGAAGAGAGACATAGAAACATCAATGATGAGAGAGAATCATCAATCAGCTGTCTCCTGCACGCCCCATACTGGGGATTGAGCCCACAACCAGGGCATGTGTCCTTAACTCATTTCAATTAAATGAACAACAGTTTCTGAAAATCTAAACATGAGACACTGTGTTGAGCTACTTCAGGAAATTCAAAGATTAATAAATAAGCCTGATTTCATGGAGCTTATAGTCTAACAAGAAGTAAGATAACTATACAAATAATCTTAATGAAACAACAAAAATAATGTCAGGGGCTAAGCAAGAGCTTAGAAGAGTTTAAAAAGATATCTAGTAACAACAATAAGGAGAGAACCATAGTGAGGTGAACATTGAAAGATTAGTAATAACTCTGTTGACAAAGATTATAAAAATTTTCACTAAGAAAGAGCAATAAGAGTAAGGACACAGAAACCTACAATTGCTAATGTGTCAGGAAAGAGCCAAATAATCCACTTCACTCAAGAACAGGAGGACATAAGTAAAGGAAGAGAGAACTTAAATGCTGGAAAAATATGCCAGGAACTCAACTATCACTGCTAAGTATACTACAATACCAAAAGGACTAATTCAATAACCATTTAAAGAATGATTCAACATTATATTAAAAATAGGGTAAGCTTGTATGAAAGCAATAAATACAGAGTTCAACATATAACTCTAATAAATTTTTTCACTAATTTTTGAATAAAAAATCAATAAGCACTTCATAGTCAAGTGGAAAGACCCATAAATAAACATTCAATAATATAAATGTATTTAAAACACAATAGGAACACAAAGCATGGAGTAATTAAAGTTGAATGCATAACAGGGTGTAGATTATTGAGAACAACCACAATAGGGGGATTTCTAAGCTAGATTTGAAGAAGGGTGTCAAAATCTAGGATGGTAAAAAAGAGGGAAAGAGGCATTCAGGGAGTAGAACTCTGGGAACTGATGATAAAAACAACAATTTGTAGAGAATAAAGTCATTGAAAATATTGATCAGAAATAGATATCACCCATCCACCTACCCATTCAATTATTTATACAGTCTGATAACATTTATTAGTGCCTACACATACCAGGATATGTGCCAGGCTCTGAGGGGGAAAAAATGAGTAAGACATCGTTCCTGACTTCAAGGAACCCTCCTAGTCTATGGGGAAATGCAAACATGTCAGAAGTTCACTGTGGTCTAGTATGACAGATGTGAGCACGGGTATCTGGAAGCATAGAGCAAGGGTGTCCACCTTAGATTAGCATAGTCAAGGAAAGCTTTCAAAGTGGCAACACTGGGTAGATCATGGGAAACTGGTTTCCCACCCAGTAAATGCAAAAAAGAGAAACAAACACAATCAGGTGGGGGGATAGGAGAGTTAGGGTGCGGGGGAGAAGACGCACATTAGGAAATAAGTGTAGAGTGCTGGATAGTTTATTTCGTTGAGGATGAGCTGGGTACAAAAAGATGAAGCTGGAAAAAATAGTTCCTAAAGTTTGTCATGTTAATGGGATTTTAGACTTTAACCCAGAATCAATAAGGATTTATAGAAGTACTTCAGGAAAACAAAATAGAATGATTAGTTCTACTTTTTAGAAAGGTCGCTGGTCTCACTAAGAAAAACAACTGGATAGGTTGTTAAAGAAGACAGGAAGACCCACCACAAAGTCAGAAAAGAATCTGAATTTGAAATTGAAGAACAGAACTTGAAGCAAAGATGGGAAAGAGAGGACATATAAGAATATTCAGGAGTTAGAATCCAAGGTTCTTGTTGAATTATAATTTGGTTAGAAATGCATGTCTGAATCTCCACAATGTCAAAAGTACTTAGTAGGAGTAGCCCAGTAACTGCTATCTGACCTGCTTAGAAAAATGATGTCACCAGAGTCTAATATATTAATGTGTCTTTCCTTTAAAAGCTAGTAACACATTTCTTGAAACTTAATGCTAAAGTTTCTAGATTATAAATTACTAATCTACAGTACAAAGATTCAGTTTTGTATTGGCCTCATTTTGCAGAATTTACTTAGACACATCATCATATATAATAAAAGGGTAATATGCAAATCGACCGAATGGCAGAACAACCGGTCGCTATGACACGCACTGACCACCATGGGGCAGATGCACAATGCAGGAGCTGCCCCCTGCTGGATAGTGTGCTCCCACAGGGGAAGCACTGCTCAGCCAGAAGTCCTAATCCGGGCTCATAGCTGGCGAGCGCAGTGGCAGGAGCCTCTCTCGCCTCCTCAACAGCACTAAGGATGTCCCCCAAGGGCTCTCGTACTGCAAGAGGATGCAGGTCTGGCTGAGGGACCCCCTTGAGTGCACGAATGTCATGCACCAGGCCTCTAGTTTATTCAATAATGTCACTTCTCTTTTCCTACATATTTCTACCATCTCCTGATCAATGACTAAGTAAGCAAAAGCAGAACTCAACTATGAAAACATTCAATCCATTTGCATAAGAGTCTAACAAATACAGAACTCCCCAACCAGTTTACCCTGACACAACATGTTCTACTGATGCCCTCAGGACCTCAAGCAG
The DNA here is from genome assembly GCF_000147115.1 of Myotis lucifugus. NCBI lineage: Eukaryota > Metazoa > Chordata > Mammalia > Chiroptera > Vespertilionidae > Myotis > Myotis lucifugus. Next base: position 2,251,122 of record NW_005871115.1, read on the forward strand.
GCGGGTCTCTGCACAGCTGAGCTTGGGTCCTGAGCAGGGAGGTGGGCCCTGCCATGACTTCAAAAGGTTGAGAAGCAGAGAAAGTAAGCATTAGGCATGACACCTAAAGATTTTATGTCTGCTGCCTGTTTTTATAAGGCCTGAATCCTAAAATTGCCTGTAGAAGTTTTACAATGTCCTTTGAAAAATAGCTTTTTCCCAATTTTAAGTCAATCTTAATTTGTTCTTACTGATAGTTCTTTTGGGGGTAAAAAGTCACAATACTCCTTAAGCTAAAAGCTGCTTTACAAAAATCATAATCTGTTTGGCTGGTTTTTGGAACTAACCCCTCAATGGTTCAGTCTGGGGCAAAAATGCTGCTTTAAGTTCAAAGGTGCTAGTTAGGGCAATTAAAAGAATTCTCACGTGACCTCAATGGAAAGCTGGATAAATGATAAATGAGAGGAATGCTTCCATGCAAGGACTAAGTTATGTGAAATGCAAACTAGTATCAGAGTATAAGGAAGATAAACGAATTCAACCTTTTGAAAGGCTATATCATTCACTCATTTGTTCACTCGCGTTCAATAAAATATTGTGGAACGACAAGCTGAAAACCCACAGAGAATATAAAGATGGTTTCTCCAATGATCTATTAAAAGAATCATTAATTTTGATGACTACAGAACTATATCAGAATTCCAGAAGGAGTTTTAACTTTGGCTCTCATCCCAAAAGTAAAAATGTTAAAGAAAAACTAAGCAGCTTCTTAAATAAGTGAAGACAGGAGATGTAAGTGCAAGGATTTGGGAGGTAGAGAGAGTATTTAATCGGTATTTCAAGAATCCCATTTAATTTAGTAGCACTTTCACTCATGTAGCAGTTGAACAGAAACTTCAGCTCCTTGATGTCTATGGCTATAAATAAAGGGAAATAAAGATGTCTCAAATGCATAATGCTCTGTGGCTTAAGGTGCCAACAAAACAAACTCCTCTCTTGAAAAATGTGTGAGCAATCTTTCCAGTTTTTACTGACCTTTTGACAAGTAATTTCATGACTCACTAAATTTTTCAGTTTTCAAAAAGAAATACCACAATTTGTCCTGTAGATTTTCTTAAAATGTTAAGATGAGAATTATTTTGAAGGTAACCAACAATTTGCATTAGGCTCAGTGTTGACATCTGAACTGTGACTTCCAGAAATCTTCTCAGTGTTGACATTTGAACTGTGACTTCCATAAATTTTCTCTTTTTCTTAGAACTCCTCAACACCTTTCTCCTTTCTACTATTCACGAATATGTAATTAATACACTCTTGCTATTATTCTCATTTCTTTTTTAATTCCTCATTTGTGACTGGACATCAGAGCATTGCAAATAGCTAGATTTCTGGACTACAGAATGTCCCTAGTAATGACAATAGTGGCATTTCCTCCTTTAGTGCCAAAAATAATGCAAAACATATTGTATTTAAGAAGTGGGAAAAAGACTTTCACAATCTCAAAGCCCAAAAATTATGTATGTAATAAAATGTGCTTTGCTTTTGTAAGTATATTCTAATCATGGTGGTAACTATAGATAAACATAGCACTTCCTAAAGAAAAAAACAAAGACAATATTACAGTTAATTCACCAGCATCAGAGAACTAAGACTACCAAAAGCATATACCAACATTTTATATGTCTCATTTCGCAGTTAGTGTATAAACATAGGCCTTTAACTACAGGATGAAAACAATAATCCATGTGTAAGCAATCTCTTCCTCCTGAATACTCAGCTGGGGTTCTGCCTACATTCAAGGACATTTTGATGTGCACTCTCATCAAAGGGACCCTTCAAAGGTTACAGAAGAAAACATTTGCCTCCTGATGTTCAGGTATTGATCAACCTACTGGGAATTCCCAACAAATTCTTTTTAAATTTTGTAAGTTTTAAGTTATGCTGGCTTCAAACATATAACTCCTATTATTTACCACACTCACCTGAGTCTGAGCAGGAAGTACCTAAAGGAAAACATCTTTATCTTACTTATATTCCTTGTTTACTACACATATGTCCTTTCTGTGCAATGATACAAAGAAAGCTTGAATCAAGGTTCTAAGGCCTCCTCACACCTGGATTTCAGGCCTTAACCAAGCTTAACCACCACCTCCTTTAGGAAGCAGTCCCTGACTCCTGAAATTCTGAAGCAACTGCTCCCCGCTAAACTGTCAGAACAACTAATAACACCATCTTCATAGTTATCTCTTTTTTGTCTCTTATTTTGTACATATGTCCTGTGTGTTTACTAAATTATAAAAAGTTATGAGCATCTCATGTACAGAAACTGTTTTACATACGCCTACTTCTTAGAGCAAACTAACTCAATGAATGATCATGAAATAAATGCTGTATAACTGATATTTACTCGGTAATAAAATAAAACTATTCAGTTATTGAGGTATACTTGTGGTCACTGAACAGAAAAATTAGTAATCAAAATACTTATCAAAAACACTCAAGTAAATTTTCAAACTACTAACTAAAATCTATACCATATGGAAACGGAGGAAGGTACTAAGTCATTCTTCAAAGATGGAGCCAAACTAGAAAATGATTTTTACTTACTTGTCTCCAAAAAACTTTCTCCAGAATTCAGCAGCATCTGCTTTCGTGATACGAAAATTATCTCCTTGGAATTGCCCATTGGGAAAGATTGCTTTGATTTCTGCCAGCATGTGACTGAAGATAAGGGACAGTTTTGTGAGATTTCGCCTGTAGACACAAGGGGGTAAAAAAAAAGAAAAATAAATAAATATATATGTTTAAATAGTACCATATATTATGAAAAATAAAATTACATACAGTATCCACCTAGGTGTTGGTGGTTGATCATGAAACTCTATTTAATAATGACCTTAAAAAATAATGAGCATAAAAAGTTGTACATTTCAATTCCTAACAGGCTTTTCACTTACTAATCCATATAGTCATTTAACATAAATAAGAACAAAATAAATTACATGAATTTAATGGAAGAGATGGACACCGAAAAAAGTAATCAAATATTAATGCTAAATACAGAGTGGCTATTTCAACATGGGGGAGTAAGGAAAGACATGTCATTAGAGGAGAATCTAGAAAGATAAGCATTTGTTTGACAGATTTGGGACTTAGAATGGAGAAAACAGGAGAGTAGGAACAACATGTACAAAAGCAGAGAGATGTGGAATAAAACTGTTTATAAAATACCTATGTTTAGCATGGCTGGAGAAGAACAGAAGATGAGTGGAGGAAATGGCATGAGACAGGATGAGAATATTTGGTTGGAACATGACACAGAGGCATCTGAAATAATGAAAAAGTTTTTTGTCAAATACACTTTCCACTCCTATGAAAAAGTCAGAGTTTTTGATGATGGGTTCCAAATATGTGCATATTTTAGAAGCTCCTTGAGCAATTCTCATGTACTCCCCTTGTTAAGAGCTCCTGCTATAAAAAATGGGGTGCTTGCCCTGGACAGTTTGCTCAATGGACAGAGTATAGGCCTGCGGACTAAAGGGTCCCGGGTTCAATTCCAGGCAAGGGCACGAACTTTGGTTGCAGGCTTCTCCCTGGCCTGGGCCCTGGTTGGGGCTCGTGCAGGCGGCAACCAATCGATGTCTTTCTCTCACATTGATATTTCTCTGTCTTTCTCTCTCTTCCACTCTCGATAAAAATCAATGGAAAAATATCCTTAGGCGAGGATTAAAAAATGCACACAAGAAATGGGGAGCCAAAATGAATTAAAATGGTTTGGAATCAAGGGAAATGGAGATACTGTCTCTATTCTAATGTCCAGGTTAAGTTCTGGAGATTTTGACATGTTTTAAGACATAATATAAAGTATGACTCATATTTCAAAATAATAGTATCATCTGCACTCCTTCCTACCATTTCATAAGCTTAAACCTTAATAATGTTAATCATTTTTTAATCCTCAGCCAAGGATATGTGTGTTGTTGTTTTTTTAATTGATTTTAGAGGGGGAGAAAGAGAGAGAGAGATGTGAGAAACACAGAAACACATCTCTGTTTAAAGCCTCCGGTATGCACCCAAACAGAGATCAAACCCACAACCTGGGTGTGTGCTTTGACCGGGAGTCAAACCTGCAACCTTTTGGTGCACAGGACGACAATCCATCCAGCCAGAGTGTATGTAAATCATAATTTTTGAAGTGACCTTGTTTCTTTATATTCCTGTTTATGCATTCAATAGATACATATACAACAATTCCATTTTGAAGCTTCAGCTGCATTTGTGTGCCTGTTGAGGGGTCTGAAGGGTAGGAGTTGGGGGTACAATAATTATTTCAGGACTAAAAGTAAATACAGAGGAATATTAACGAGAAAGCTATCAAATCTGGAATGTATATAAAATCCTACAATCTTTCAACAAAACCTTGACACTGAAAGTTTTGGTTCTTTGTTCTCTTTTTTACTTATGTGCCTGTATTTAATGACTCTCAAATAACAAGCAAAAATAAACATGTTAGGTACCAACGAGATCATATAATATACACCTGTCAATAAAGTCAATGGGTATGACTCTTTCTAAATGGTTTATTACAAAAGAAATATGTAACTTTTTATGTGATATGAATACAGAATAAATGAAGGTACTTGTGATAAAAAGTGGAAAAAGAATGAAAAGCAAGCAATCAAGTATAAAGTAATCTACATCTCAATAAATTCATCTCTACTGGAAAACCAAAATGTCCCAATTTCCATAACCTTTATTAGCTATGAGAAAATTCATGGAAAAGAAGGGTCAGGACTTAGACCTTATTTTAGTGCTTGACTAGCAACAATAAACAATCTGCAAAATCATTATCATTATGCATAATGTTTCATCATTTGCTTAGATTCAGCCACATTTCCGTACAACTCTGACTAATTCAAATGTGAAACTTCTTCAATTAGTTGAATCTTTGATCTTCTCATTTATGTCAACACACCCTCATTCAGATGATTGTAGATATAAGAAATTCAGTCTTAGAAAATGAAAAGCAAACTGCTGAACTATATCAAAGGAAAGCACTGTGGCCAACACAAACTGCAACTGACTTTTGAAATCTGAGTTTAGGGGAAAGCATAAAGTCACTTCAGAAAATCTGCACCAAATTTATTTCTATAATTAGGCAAAGGGTTAATTTTCTACTGAAACTCCAACTGATACATACAGGAGAAAAAAGAAAAATCAAGATGGCTATAATTAGGGCAAACCAACTGTTTCATATTTTCTGAAATTGGTTGTTCTCCATCCCCTTGTTTCTTTGTTCTTTAATCATATCCAAATGTTTTCCATTTATATTTGTTAAGATCTAAAGTCTGAAGCACAATGCCAATGATTACCCATTTGGGATATTTGACCCACTGGCTATGTAGACACTAAACTTTAAAACAGAAATAGTAACATTGTCTCTTTATAATTTACAGCCCTGAAGCTGAAGTAATCACTAGTACCTATATATCTAACCACTGTTTAATTATAAAATGTGTGTAGTTTAATTTTCTTGTTCTGGCAAATGAGTTATCAAATCTTTATTTGACTTTTTGCATTCTAAGGCAATGAAAGTGAGTTTTGCCTTAGTCTTTAAAAACAACTTAAATTCAAGTTGTTAAACATACTGTATGTTAATGCAAGAGTTTCATGTTACCTTATTTTCCACATATAACAGACTATATTTATTTTATTTATTTTTTAAATCTTTATTGTTGAAAGTATTACATATGTCCCCTTCCCCACCCATTGACCCCTTCTAACCCACACCAACCCCTGCCCCAGGCCTTCAGCACCCAATTGGTGTCCACGGAATGAATATATATATATATATGGGGAGAGAGAGGGAGAGAGAGAGAGAGACATACAAGTGCTTTGGTGGATCTCTTCCCACCCACCCACCCTCCCCTACCTTCTCTCTGAGATTAGACAGTCTGTTCCATGCTTCCATGTCTCTGAACCTATTTTGTTCATCAGTTTATTTTGTTCATTATATTCCACACATGAGTGAGATCATGAGATACTTGTGTTTCTCTGCCTAACTTATTTCGTTTAGCTGCTAAACTTTAGCATAATACTCTCCAGGTCCCTCCATGCTAATTTTCAAATACACATACATACCATAAATGTGTAAGTGATTATTTTGGAAATCCATTGTTGAAAAGACTGATTTACAGAGCTTGCAATCAACATCAATATATGAAAAAAAAAAGACACACACAGATAATTCTACTATCTGATGTCATTTAAATTTATTACCAGGGCAAATAGGTTTTGTTTTTCATATAATTGTGTGGGTTTCTTTTTTGTTTGTTTACTATATTTTCTAGACATTATGTGTTTTAATTCCCTAGCCTTCTCTGAACACTGAAAGAGCTTTAAAAAAATAACTTCCTAAATAACTTCCTAATTCAAAAGTAAATGCCAAGAATACAGTCATCTCTAACCATGATTACAGTGGAAAGAGGGCAACAACTATACATCTTCTTTGTAGCTGAAATGTTTTTTCCTATTATAAAACTTTCCCATATTTGTCCAATTCTCCCTAAGCTCATTTGATTACATCTCATCATAAGACCAACAATAATGACTGCTTAATAAAGATTTGATGCTTACTAATTAAGAAGGTTTCCATCACTAAAACTCCCTACCCCAAATAAATGAAAATATAAAATTATGTCTACAAAGACTCAATAATCTTATAATTATAAATGCAATTAATTTTACAAGAAATTTTGCAATACTCGTTCACTTTTAGTGTAAGAGCTACTTTATTTTGACTAATTACTAACACATTTCCCATTAACCATCACAAGCCCTTTTTTAAAATTTTGTTTTGTGCGAGATTTTGTTATTAAGAAATAATTATGAAATAAAAGTATTTTGATATACCAGGTAGTCCAAAGTAGCTTCTGGATTTCAATACTTGTTAAATCAGTAAAGATGTTAATATTAGAGGAGCCATGAAGAAAAGTAAGGGAAGAAAAGAGAAGAAAAACAGAAATGGGGAAGAGAAGAAGGAAAGCTAGCTACATTAAAAAAAATACACACACACACACACACAATGTATAAGCAATGTCAAGAATATCATCTAAGGAGCAAAGTACCTCTTTAATCCTACACTCAATCACTTAACACTGTATTTCTTTAAAATGGTATAAATCAATTTCTCCAAAAGTCAAGTTATATTACTGCACAGAATGCAAGGCTGAGCCAGAGTGAATTAACACAATTGAAATGATGATGCTGCACTATTCATGAATAAGCACTGAAGCTTACGGTGGCTACAGCCAACATCATTCGGAGACTCGGGGTGCACAAGTTTTGATGAAGAATGATACAATCCCACCCTTAATAAAGGTATAACATATTGTGGAGCAAAAAGGCATAAGTAGATGCTTATTATACAACATCTATAGCCATCTCGATGTAATAAATTAAATATTAAAAATACAAAATAAATCAAGATTTGATTAGCAGCCTCCACTAAAATATGGGGGAGGGGGCACAAAAAGAACATAATCTAATTAGATTGCATGTAAATTTTGCATTTTCTTTTTTTGAAAAAAAAACTGTGTCATAAATCAAAGAAAAATAAAAAGCTTTACATGCTTAATTAGTGAAACACTTTAAATGACACTTTATGTTAGTGAGGTCCAGAGTTTATGAGAATGTACTGCTTTGGGGAAAAAACAGGAGAGGACCATTTTTTAATTAAAAACTATTAATAATTCAATTCTCACATTTAAAAGCTAAAGCATGTTCTTTCTAATCTTTATAAGGTGAAACAAAATCAACATACAAAAAAAGGCAAGACATAAAAATATAAACAGTGGCACTTAAAATAAGACTCACATCTAATTAAAGAGCAATTTCCATTCACAGAATTTCTGATGTAGCGGCCTCCAGGATAGGTAAATGGAGTTACTTCAAACAGTTATTTTTATCTTGTGAATATTATAGTTCCTAAGAATTTGAGCAGACTCTTAGGAATAGACTATGATTAAGATGGATCCTGAGAGTTTTAAATAAAAGTGGATCTTACCCATTCTCTTGCTCAGATGCTTTTAAGTTTTCAGTACTTCGAAGGGGAGAATAAAGCACATTTTAAAAGTCCAAATGCCAACGAAGACTGAGAATCTCCCCAAGTTATCAGAGAAGTCAGGAGTATGCCCAGGAAAGATCTACCCCAAGACTCAGGCAGAAGGGCAATTTTCAATCTGCTCCATGCCACTTCATAGAAATGGAATGGCTCACTTAAAAAGGAATTTAGCAAACTATGTCATTCAAAAAACTTCACTAAAATAGGTAACCAATGAAGGATTTTTTTATTTTGTTAGAGAAAACATAGTAATACACCACTAACATGGCTAGGGAGATAAATCCCCGAAAGTGTGGCTGGGAAAGATGAGCTGGGAGCTCCCTATAGTATACCCTTGAACAAGAGCAAGAGGGTACCCCTCAAAATAAGGATGCTGCCCCTAGGGTAAATACATTTGCCTTCTATAATAAATAATTTTAAATGGACAACTTACAAATGCCTTATTTAAACATAACTCAACCAGGAAATATACCCATGATGTTCAATTGTAATACCCTATGACACATTCCAGGAGATAGTCAAAAGATATTATGCTTAATTTACCAACTATCCTATATTAAAGAGTTTGGTTCAGAAGTTTGATAGTACTGGGTTCACTCCCTTCTTCTCCTGGTAGTCCTGAGTAAGTTACATAACCTCTGTCTGAATCTGTTTCCTCATCTCTAAAAATTTTCAATTAAATTTATTTCTTTGTTGTGAGAAATAAGACATGTAGGCAAAGCCTACCACATTTACTTTTTAAAACTCTTAACAAATCAGTTACTTACTATAATTATTACCTACCCCTTCTATTTAAAAGTATAAATATTCATCATAGCAGTCTTTCTTCTTTCTCCCATATAATACTGATGACCATCTTAATAAGGCAAAACCACCACTCTTGCCTTATGATCCAATTGCTATGTGGCCTTTGATAATTCCACAGTAAACAATGGGCAAGTATTTGATTCATCCATTTAGTCATTTATTCTGCAAATCTTGATTGTTATATAGCTTGATCCAGATACAGATGATACAATCCTACTCTTAATGAATTTAAGGGGCTGAGAGATCTCCCAGGGTATAGAAAATTGTGAAAGTAAAGCTGAGATAGAACCAGAACAAAGGTAGTAAGCCATGAGAGCACTGTGTAATTTCTGGTGTGGAGTAGTTCTGACCAAAATGTGGCCCTGAAATGGGAAGGGAGAGTGAATGTGAATTAGGCTAGCAATTAGATATTGTTAAATGAAGCCATGTGGACTTTAAAATCTATGATTATAACAGCAGTTTACAGGAAGAAAAGGACTACGTACAGCAAACCATATCTCAATATATTCAATAAAGCTTCCCAAATATTTTTTAAATGTTATTTCAACTTTGTGGCAATGTCAAAGTAGGGTTAACAACATCCCTTTGATGATTTCAGCAAACAGTTTTATATGGAAAATTTATTATGAGAACCTACTACACTATAATATGATCGCTGGTACTTTCATCTGCTTTAAAAGCTTAACAATATCTACTTCAATAAAGAAAATTATTTTGTCTTTGGTATTAGAGGTCTTTTGATTAAACCAAATCTGTAACAAGTATCCCTTTGTAAAATAAATCTTAAAAATATAGACTAGTCTATTACTTGAAAGAGAAAAGAAAAAAAAAACTACTTCTACATTTCTTTTCATTTAAGATAAAATACAAGTTCTGTGAACTAAGCCGAAAGTCAGTGTTGCTGTGAGATTCATATAGAAGCAACCAGAAGATAGAACTCTGTTCTCTTTTTTTTTTCTATTTCTTTTGAAACCTTATAAGTTCAAACTATATTTTTATAGCCGGGGGTAATTTGACAGAAGAGGAGTCTCACCAACAAACAAAACAAACTTGCCCTTGAAACAACATTATTTCAAAAACTTTTTTTCTTTGCAATTCCTAATAGGCCACCATTTAATTTTGTTTAATATCTGACACTTCAGATATGGCTTTTGTTAGTGTTTTTACTTTACAGAATATAGTTAAAAATTCTCCTAAAATAAACTAGCAGCCCGATGCATGAAATTCGTGCAAGGGGCTCGGCCCTCGAAGCTGCAGTGGCTTGCCTCGGCCCTCACAGCCCCAGCTTCATCTGGAAGGTTATCCGGAAGGACATCAGGAAGGTCGTTCAGCTGTCAAGTCTAATTAGCATATTACGCTTTTATTATTATAGATATTTTCTTCAATTATTTCTACCTTCCATGGGACCAAGCTACCTTTCCTGGACTTCTCACACCACTTTTCTGTGCTCCCCTCAAGCTGTATGAATGGTCTGCTTTTCCTGATCCATACCTTGGGTTAATCCACCTCTTTCTCTTCTCTGATACAAAGTTTTATGCCTCAGCCTGCTTAACTGTCATCTGCACCAGTTTTATGTCGAAGTACTCCCATGGTATCTTCTCCATACACTCCCAGAGATGTGATCTACCAGGCTCTTAAATGCCACACCACTGCTGCCACTTCACCTTACCTTCCATAGCACAAAGTTTTCTCTGAAGAGCATCACGGTTATCTTATACCCATATTGCATTTAATTTCTATCAGAGCATAAGTATTTGCTGGAGAAGAAAATGTCTTGTTTTACCTATAACAATTTCTCACACATAATACCCAACTAATGTTAATTTCAAGAACTATGAAAATATTTAAAGAACTATAAATAAGAAAGGACTTCCTGACCCCAAAACAGTGCTAACAAACACATAGATAGGAAGAGTATATAAAAACAGTCCACAGAAACCACATGCAGAGTAAGGCATCAACTTGCTAAAACCTTGATGAAAAGTAATTTTAACAAAAGCTGTTTAAGTAGAGAATTAAAAATCTGGGGTTTGATCTAAATTACAAAAAAAAAACAAACTTTGTTGTGTGAGTTCTGAGATCATTTCTTTCCCATTTTTGTAAATTTTCTCTGTGAGTGGCAAAAGAAAGTACCAGCAAGCTAAAGGAAATTAATGCTATGTTCCCCCTGAGTGGTTTCCAGAAACTCAAGTAAAGTGAACAAATGTGTCATACATCCCGAGGCAGCATAACATAGTTTCCCATCACACTATCTGCTCCCTGAGTTACTTCCTCCTTGTGGCTTTGGAAATTTTCCTTATGGATACCTTTGTCCTACTTCAACCCAGCTCTCTCGGATGAAGTGAAAGACAAGTGAACCACAAGGGGAGGAACAAGACGGCTCATCTCTCTGGTGCTCATGTTGTGTGTTACTAACTGAAGAAAACTAAAATCATGAGACTTATTCCATTCCCCAGAAATTAAAATTATCTTTATTTATACGATTGGAGCAAATATAAAAATAAAAGCAAACACAATTCTGCCAAGCACTTCTCACTGATATTTGGTATAATCTGATATGAATGCCATATCATAATGTAGCGTTCTCAACCTGTGGGTCGCAACCCCTTTGGGGGTCTAACGACCCTTTCACAGGGGTCGCCTAAGACCATCGGAAAACACATATATAATTACATATCGCTTTTGTGATTAATCACTATGCTTTAATTATGTTCAATTTGTAACAATGAAATTGGGGGTCACCACAACATGAGGAACTGTATTAAAGGGTCGCGGCATTAGGAAGGTTGAGAACCACTGTCATAATGTTTTGTGTGTGTGCGCATGTACACATGCATGCATCATAAAAGTGTAAAGTGACATAACAAATAATATGCCAGTCCTAGCTCTATAAAAAAGCTTACTATTACATTATAGTAAGTAGAAAAATATATAGAATATACCAAAAACAAGAGAAAGAAAACCATAGTAATCTTTACTACTACATTATAAAAATGTTTCTTCATTTTTTCTTTAACTTTTACTACTTTCAATAAGAAACAAAAATGTCATTAAAAGTCATTGTATTGCTTTTCTCAGCAGGCAAATCCACAATGTGATTTTAGGACAGTGAATAGATTTCCAGACACCACTACCCAAACCCTCCGACAGGCCCCACTGATACCATGTTGCTTTTGCTTTCAAGTTGAAAAGGCATCTCTGATGCAGTCTCCCAACCCACCTACTTGACCACTAATCCCCAATGTTCTAAAAAGTATTAGCCCTTCCCCCATAGTACATTCGCCAATGGTGCACTAGTATTTTTCCAAATCCTTCCCTAAAAGAAGGACTCAATCATAATTTCACATTTTTAGAATATAAAGCAGGAAATACAAAGGTCAAAAAGTCTAAGAACTTCTCCAATAAAATGAGGAGTCTAATTCTAATTAAAGACTGTATCTCCTATAAAATATGACTCCAGTTGAATTATTTTAGAAAATCCTTGATGGTTATATAGATAAATTAGCATATCACATGTATTCCTTATCAGAGAATGGCATAAAATAAATTTATAGTCACACATGACCTGAGGATTCAATTACCCACATTTCTTCTTCAGCTTACCAGATATATGATATGTATGTATGATAATGGTTCAGAGGGAAAGAGTAATTTAGATGTCTACAGTTCCAAGAGGAATACTATTTTTTAACAGTAAGACCATACTAGGATTCTTTTTTCTTCAAAATGAAAAAACAAAAAGGTAAAGCAATCATAGAAAATCATGGCTGTAATAATTTACCAGTTTTACAGTAAAATTTTCTTGGACAACTATAAAATTCTTAAACTTTATGAATATAGCAACAATAACAAATATTTCTTTTTTAAAAAATCTTTATTGTTGAAAGTATTACATATGTCTCTTTTTTCCTCACTGACTCCTTCTAGTCTGCCTCCAACCCCTGTCCCGGGCCTTCACCATACTATTGTCTGTGTACATGGATTATGCATATATGCATATATGTTTTTTTGTTGATCTCTATCCACCCACCCCCTCCTTCCCGCTGAGATTCGACAGTCTATTCCATGCTTCTATGTCTCTGGATTTATTAACAACAAATATATCTTTTAAAAATAGGCCTACGATTTTCTTAACTGGCAAAAGTTAAACTGGATGTAACTTATTCTGTATCTGAGTGGTAGTTATAAGATCTTCTAGAAAACTGGTTCCACATTTCCAACTATAAGCCTCATTAAGGAAATTCTAAAATATAGTGGAAGGAAACATGGCAATGGTAGCATGGGGTTCTAGACCCAAGTATACCTATCTCATTATTACATAATATGAAAATGAGCTGGAAGCTTCTCTTATCAGTTCGTCCTCTATAAAGTGAGGTTATAGTGTATCTAAGTTCTGAGGTCCCATATCATTCGACAGGGCTCTCATCACTTTTATTCCAGCCAGCAGAAGGTGACTAGATAACTTTGGCACTACAAAGTCCATATGCTTTGGTCAAAAATTGTGAATCCATTTCCAACCTGCAACTAATACATGAGTACAACAAGGAATGTTACATTTTCAGTTTTCAGACGTTCCTCAATATACTTTAGTCAGAGACTGCAGAAATCCTGAAGTCAAGACATAAAAATCTACCATAAAAATTTGGAAATTATACCAAATATAAAAACTTATTAGTATATTTGGAAGCCTTGATTTTTATTTTGTTGTTTCCCATAAAAAGCCTATCTATTATTTTCTTTTTTCAACAAAGAAAAATCCTTGAATAACATTGGCTCTCAAAACAAAGAAAACCACAAAGCAGCAGAAATAACAAAAATAAATAAATAAAAGGCAATTTAAGAGCTCTGTGTTTCATGTTAATGAATAGTAAATACCAGAACACTGAAACCATATAAAAATGTGGACTACCAGAACAGAGTATCCCCACTGGGAAACTTATAGTTTAGAAAGTCAGTTTTATTTATTTGTTCTTGGTAAGGAAATATGCTAATAGATGTAGTAGGCACAGAATAATCAAGTCTAAAAATTTACTAGTAACTTTCATTGCAACCAAGAATTTAAAAATATCCAAATTTGGGGAGACTGTTATGTTTTCCATGATGGCTGATCAATACTATGAATCAAATCCCTTAACTATTTCAGTCGGGTTGCAAATGGAATAACCCCCACATCAGTAAAACCACCCTCCCTCCAATACTGGCTCTGAAGTAGAAAGACTAATGTATCTAATTGGCCTAAACCTTGAAGGCTGCAAATCACTATAGAGAAAAGCCCAGCTCTAGAGTCAAACTTATCTAAACTAGAGCTTAAACCAATTAGAAACTGAATAACCTTGAGTATTAAGCTAACCTTTCTAAGCCTCATTTTCCTCCTCTTGAAAGTATGAATTATAACAGTACATAGTTCAGAGGATTTGTGGAGGATTACAGATGGCCAAAATGTTTTCTGCTCTTCCCATCATGGAGTGGAGTCTATTTCCTTTCCCCTTGTACCTGGGCTAGGCTGTGCCTTGCTTTGATCAATAGAATACGGTAGAAATGACACAGTATAAATTCTGAAGCTAGGTCTTATGAGATCTGAAGTTTCTGCCTTTAAATCTTGGAAAACACCTTGGAATTTAAGCACCATGCTGTGAGGAAAACCAAATAGTCATGCAAGAAAGGCCCTAGTGAGTTCCCAGCTGCAAGACAGCAACAAATGCGAGGCATATGAGTGAGGCCACTGGACCCTCCAGCTGAACCTGAACCCCAGCCAACACCACATAAAGTAGAAGCTGCTCTCAAACAAGAGAGGTTCTGACAAGAAATCTGGACTATACTAATTGGAAATCAGCCTACTACTACAGTGAATTCCAAAACCATATTTATTTATATGGCCAAACAATGAACTGAACTGTGAAAACATCATTAGGTTAATCCACTGATTTATACTGACAACAGACTTAATTTCCACAAGTCTTAAATGCTTAAAGGTAGAAACCCCCTTAATATCATATGTATGTGAAGTGTAAGCAAATACCTGGGATGTTTATAGACTTTATAGCAATCCTTTGAGCTGCCATTTAAATCACATGTGTTCTGAAAATGATTTAACATAACCAGATTTGACATATGTCTAGATAAGAAATCATCCTGAATGTTGGCTTGTCTACTTCTATTCACTGGGGTCTCTGTTTAAAAGTCAGACACTATTAATAATTCCTTACTTATCAACACTGAAGCATACATACTGATTTTTAATCATAATTCCTACAGCCCCCAGCTGTACCTAAAACATTACTATAATAATCAGGAGAATACATTTTAAAATACTGCTGAAGAGATCACTGTACCTGTCTACCCCTGTAAATGCATTTAAGTGAAATGGTTATTCAACAGATGTATTGCTACACCCAAGACTTGTAGGATTTAATTTATACATTAAGCAGAAGAATCAATCATTATTCCTCTTCTGGAGATACCAATCATTTAAAACTTAATAGAAATAAGAAAACCCAAATATTTAAAAAGCAGCTGTTTTGATATTCAGTTAACCTAAGAATAAAGAAGGATAATGTAATCCTATATAATAAAAGGCTAATATGCAAATCACCCAAATGGTGGAATGACCCGTCGCTATGAGGCTCACTGACCAAGAGGGGGCAGACGCTCGACGCAAGAGCTGCCAACTGGTGGTCAATGCGCTCCCACAGGGGGAGTGCCACTCAGCCATAAGCCGGGCTCATAGCTGGCGAGTGTAGCAGACATGGCAAGAGCCTCTCCTGCCTCTGCTGCAGCACTAAGGGTGTCCGACTGAAGGCTTAGGCCTGCAGGTAGTGGGCCTAAGCCATCAGTCGGACATCCCTCGGGGGCTCCCAGACTGTGAGAGGGCTCAGGCTGGGCTGAGTGTACCAGGCTTCTAGTAACTTATTTTATTTCTGGCTTAACTATTTCCTGTTTAGTCAAGTATTAAAGGAATTAAATATTAATGAGAACTAATATTTACTTGTAGTAATCTGCAAAGATCAGGCTGTAAAAGCAGCACCCGTTAATCTTTTCCTTCTCTGACATCTTGCCTCATGATGCAGCTCGCTGCTTCTCTAAAAGTCTAGCTTGTTTGTACAAACATCAGTTCTCCCTGTTTTTTCAGAATTATTTTATGTGCATAGAAACTGCGATCTACATACATGGAATTCCAGTGACTTTAATAAAGTTGATTCACTAAACAAATATTTTTTGAGGCTTTTCTCTGATCTGTCACTATTCTAGGAATGGGGACAATAAGATGAAACCAGTTATGTCCCTGCCCTCTGGAAGTTTATAATCTGAATAATTACATATAAAAACACACAATTACAGGCCTGGCCAGTGTGGCTCAGTTAGTTAGAGCATTATCCCATACACCAAAAGGTTGTGGGTTTGATTCCCAGTCAGGGCACATACCTTGGTAGCAGGTTCAATCCCTGATCAGGGCACATATGGGAAGCAGCCAATCGATGTTTCTCTCTCACATCGATGTTCCTCTTTCTCTCTCTCTCTCTCTCTCTCTCTCTCCCCCCCCCTCCTCCTTCCCTCTTCTCTCTAAAAAATCAATAAACAAAAAATAAATAAATAAATAAATAAATAAATATATCCTCAGATAAGGATTTTTTTAAAAAACCACACATAATTACAATGCAGTGTCATTGTACAGGGTGGGGCAGAAGTAGGTTTACAATTATTCATATAGAAAACAATACCATAATTAATAAACAATAATGCAAACATAAACTCTATGCTTCACATACTCACAACTGTAAACCTACCTTTTCCCCTATGTAACTGAGGTACATTCAACATGCTTCAGGAACACAGGGGCTAAAAGGAAAAAGTGCTCAATTCTGAGCCACTTAAAAAGGGTTAAGAGAGACAGTGGAAAGGATGAAGAAAAGCAGCAAGCCTGTTAGACAAAGACATGTGGGTGTAGATCAGTCTGGCAACATAACAGACTTCAGGGTCAGAAGTAATTTGTATCCAGAGGAGAGGCTGATAGGGTAGCAATACCACACTACAGATATGAAACTTGCTCCCTATGCAGCAGGCCTGCCCATTTGACTGGCACAGGCCCACCACCTACCAGGCTGCTCAAGGATATAGAGGTCTACATATCCAAACATGATTCCACAAGGCAGGACTGAACTAGGGGGAGGGGAGAGTTGAAAATGAAAACCACTTTCAATAAAATGTCTCACAAGATATAATTTAATAACTAGGACTTCTTAGATCTTGATCCAAATTCAAAAGCTTTTGTTGAAGTTTTCTCTGTTGTAAGATAGTAATTGAATTTTGAGGGTTTCTTCCCTATGCCCTTGATGGAATATAATGTAAATTTAACAAACTGAGAAAACAAGCAAAAGAAAGTAATGGCTCACAGAGAAGAATGCACCAGAAGCCTATGTCTTAGGAGCAGATGTTCTAGTTTGGCAGACTCTCGGCCCCTGGTGTATTACCATTCGAAACAGACTCAGAGATCACATTGCTGATGCACGACTGAAAGGATGTGTTTCCATTTCAAAATGCCACAGTGATCCCCTCACTTCCAGAAATGATTCACCAGATAAATATTTAGTGTAGTAAAGAAATATATCCTTTTTCCATGATCTAAAATAGGACACTCAATATGGCCAACTCCACATTATCAATAACCAATCAAATACCATGCCACCAGGTGACATTCTTATAGATAACTCCCTAGATAGGAGGCTCTGCCAAAGCTCTCAAGAATAAGTCCTGTTTGATTCCACTGAATGCACTGCAATCTGTTCTTTAAAAATGGACTGTAGTTAAAAAATACATTTTTCCATTAAGTTTTATGGAGCCTGATGTATTTCCTGTGTCAAAATCTGCAACAAAAATCTGTTTCTCAGACATCTGTTTGGTGTAATGCACATGTGAATATGGTACTGCATGAGAGGTCTGCAAATAGCAATTTATATACCCTAGCATTTGGTTTCTGATCAGGAAGAATTTCCAGTATGTTGGTTGGTGGATTTAATTTGGGTTATATTAATATCTATTATTTATTACTGTTCATCCCATAATTCACCATATATTTTTTTCATTGTAAATAGCATTTTTATAGTCAAGTATAAAGAAAAAAGATTAAACATGAATAAGAATGAATAAGAATATTTATCTTGTGGGCCTTAGATTTCAATTTGGTATTTAAGTTCTAGGGCAAGAACAAAAATAAATGCCTACCAATTATACACAAAATTCAATCCTTAGACCAGCAGCCTAAGCATCACTTCACAGTTTGATAAATATGCAATATCTCAGGCTCCACCCCAGAACTACTGAATCATATTCTGCACTTTAATGCAGATTCATAGATTTAGGTGATTCATATACAGGTTTAACTGCTGAAAAGCACTAGTTTTTCAGCAGGAACCTCAAAAGACCTTTTCTTTTTCATTGTTCTGCCTCTAAGTAAAACTGCATGTAAAGCAACCCCAAGATCTAAGGACCTATTTTAAGCCTTGTGAAAGATCCCACTCTACTGTCCCAAACCTCCCCAACGAGCTGGTCAGCAGCCAAGGTCATCACAGGGCTGGAATATCACTGTTTTAGAGTGATTTAGCTTCTCTTTCAGGACAGACCTCAAACTACTGGTAGGGCTTTCATTTGTCAAGCCTCTTGGTCAATAACCCTAAAAGGACTCACCCCTAGTCCTTGGTGGCCCCGTCCTGGGACAGTCTGTACTTTTCATTTGTAAATATTAATATCAGACTGATAATAACCTCATCACCACACCCCAAGTCACCCCCACATCTCTATCCTTGGAGAACTTGTTTCTTCTGATTGGCTAATACATTGCCAGAGGTCAGACAGAGGGCCTGCTTCGTCCTACTACAAAAATAGAAGACACACACATCACTAGTTCACTATATGCCTAATTTGAGAAAGGAGCAAATTAGTTTTCTGTTCAATAATCTCCCTCAATCACCATTTTCCTTTGAGATTCATAATGCAAGCAAGCAATCCATCTGCCATGTTTGATTCGATTCTTAATAACAGCAAAGTGGGTGGCGAAGAGGGAGTGTGGGGAGAGGGAGGGAGAATAAGACCTGCCAGCTGAGAAATAAAAAATATCATCTCAAAATGCCACAAACGTGCTTTTCCCACCTAAAACTGATTTTTCCCACTGCTATATATCTTCTTGTAACTTAATAATTAAAGAGCAATCAGGGCCTACCAGACTATGCACCAGCATAAATATCCTTGGAAAGTGTCAATCAAGCCCGGCTAACTAATTTTATCATGAGAACCTCTAATCAAAGAGAGAAAGATCTTGGCACAGCCTGTGATAGAGTGATGAACACAACAGCACAGGCTGGCACCAGGCCAGGGGTTGTCGAAGCTTGAAAGGAGCAGCTGCAGAATCCTGAGGGCGACGCTACTCCATTCTGGCACCTGAGAGAAGGAAAGTGAAAGGCAGAAAGAGATTCTTGGCAGGGCATGTAAGCATGCCCAACACTGAGAGGCAGCTCAGAGTAATAAATCAAGGGTAAAATTAACTAAGAGGCTCTGAAGAGCAGTGATGCAGAGAAGCAAGCCTTTTCAATAAAAGAGGATTGATGAAGGAAGATGTTCTATAAACCACTGGTTTCCAGCTGCTTGGATTTAAAAGACCTTGAAATGCCTGACAACAACAAAAATAGGGGAAACTAACATAGGATTCATATTCATTTCACCAAAAGGGCATTAACACAAAACCAATCACTTGTTTGGCGTTAAAAAATATTTTCACACCACAAGAATAACAGGGACATTCCTTTAAATTGAATATATTTAAGTTCAGGAAAGACTCACTAAAATGTGTGCTATAACTTCCAGTTCCTGGTCACAGACAGGTCTGAGGAGTACCTGTCAGGAGCAGTTCAGAGAATCATGTAGAGTGTAAAAGTTTAACCTCCACGAACCTCTAACCACAGCTGAAGAACTGTGCAAGGACACACTATAAGCTTTGAAAAAGAAATGAAGTAAAAAGTGTCAATAATGAACTGCATATGGTCTGTTAATAGAATTATTATTCACTTATGAAATATTAGCTCATTTTTCCAACTCTGAAACTGACTTGTAATTACAGATCATACATGGTAAAAGTCCATGAGGAAAAAGAATGACTTTTAAAATATAACCAGCCAACACTAAAAATAACATGGAAGACAATGGTTCCCATAAACTTATATACTTAATTCAACTGAAAGTTTAACACAACATGGAAAGATTTCTTTGGACATAAAATCCCAGGTTATCAAAGTATTTGGATAGTAAAATTTAGTGATATTAAATTCAAATATTCTCTGTTAAACTTCCTGACAATTATTACCATGTAAAGGAAAAGAAATCATTATTTTAACATGAATCTTAAGTAAATTAACCTATTACTAAGTCATGCTTCCTTACTGAAAAACCCAAATAGGTTTCAGCATATTCCAATACTTCTCAATTAGTGTGAAAATAATATGATCAGACATTTATCTTACTAGGCAGTTTTGTTTCCCAAGTTAGCACTATCACAAAAGCATACTTAGGTAACATTCTTTTAGGACACTTTAAAAGCACAGAAATTTGGATGAAGGCACCTTAGAAATCATTATTATTTCTATCTTCTCATTTATAGAAGTGGAACAGCAAACTCAAAAAGGCTGTGATGGGCTCAATGTCACAGACTAATTAGGGGTTTTGAACTCCTACTTATACTGAAACTACACTTGCATTTGGTCCTCAATATAAACTGGCAATACCTTCTTGTGGACTAACCAATTAATCAGCCATAACTCATGTTTAAATGACCAAAAAAGTTAATAACAAATATCAAATAAACATATTAAAATATGATAAAGATACATGCATATATTCTACTAAACAGAATATAGGCATACCCAATGACACAGCGGTTTCACTCATATATATATATATACTAGAGGCCCGGTGCACAAAAATTTGTGCACTCGGGGGGGAAGGGGGGGGTCCCTCAGCCCGGCCTGTGCCCTCTCGCAGTCTGGGACCCCTCGGGAGATAACGACCTGCTGGCTTAGGCCTGCTCCTGGGTGGCAGAGGGCAGGCCCAATCCCTAGGTGCAGCCCCTGGTCGGGCTCAGAGCAGGGCTGATTGGGGAGTTGGGGCGCCGCCCCCTGTCATGCACAGAGCAGGGCGGATTGGGAGGTTGCGAAGCCACCCTCAGTCACGCTCAGGGTAGGGCTGATTGGGGGGTTGGGGCACCGCCCCCTATCACACTCAAGGCAGGGTCAATGGGGAGGTTGTGGTGCCGCAACCTGTGATGCACAGAGCAGGGCCAATCAGGGGGTTGGGGAGCTCCCCCCTCTCATGCACAGAGCAGGGCCCATCAGGGGGTTGGGGAGCTCCCCCCTGTCACGCAAAGAGTAGGGCCTATAGGGGAGTTAGGGCACCGCCCCCTGTCACACACAGAGCAGGGCGGATCAGGGGGTTGGGGCGCCACCACTGTCACACTCAGGGCAGGGCCAATGGGGAGGTTATGGCTCTACCCCGTCACACACAGAGCAGGGCCCGTGGAGGGGGTGGGGGGTTGGGGCGCCACCCCCTGTCACACACAGAGCAGGGCCGATCAGGGGGTTGGGACGCCACACCCTGTCACACACAGAGCCGCAGGGCGATCAGGGGGTTTGGGCGCTGCCCCCTGTCATGCTGATCCGGTGCCAGGAGGCCTCGTGGCTCCGCTGATCCCGATGCTGGGAGACATATTACCCTTTTACTATATAGGATAGAGGCCTGGGGGCAGGCTGGTTTGCCCTGAAGGGTGTCCTGGATCAGGGTGGGGGTCCCCACTGGGGTGCCTGGCCAGCCTGGATGAGGGGATGATGGCTGTTTGCAGCTGGTCACACACCCTTCAGGGTGGGGGTCCCCACTGGGGTGCCTGGCCAGTCTGGGTGAGGGGCTGAGGGCTGCTTTCAGGCTGGCGGTTTTGACTGAAGCTCCCAACCACTCCTTTTTTTCTTTTTTTCTTTTTTCTTTTTTCTTCTGGGCCAGCTTTAGCTCTGGCTCTAGCTCTGAGGCTTCCGCTGCTGGTTTGTTTGCCGTTCTATAATCAAAACAATGTATAACTTCAGCTCTGAGATCCCAGCCGGCTATATTTGTTACAAAGTTTCAAACTGCCAGCTCAGAGGCCGGCAAGTCAGGCGGGGAACGTTGGAGTCTGCAGTTACTGGAGCAAGCAAGCCTCTTGTTCGCTTCCAGCTGCCTGGCTGCCGGCCGCCATCTTGGCTGACAGTTAATTTGCATAAGGATATGCTGATTAGCCAATGGGAAGGGTAGCGGTCGTACGTTAATTACCATTTTTCTCTTTTATTAGTGTAGATATATATATCAGAAATCCTATATAATAAAAGCTTAATATGCAAATTGTCCTCTTGGGCGGTTGTTTGACTGAGAGTTCAACAGGGAGACTGGGAGTTCGACCACTTGCTATGATGTACAATGACCACAGGGAGCAATGCAGAACATGGCGGGTGTCGGTGACGCGGCACTGGCAGTGGGTGGCACTGGAGGTGCTGCTGGCTCCAATGGGCCCTGACAAGAGCAGGACCGTGGTGGGATGGTGGAGCACATGAGCAGGTGGCACCAGGCTAAGGCAGGTGTGAGCAGGGGCCCGATCGCCCTGCAGATGGCGACCAGCGGCGGTGGCGGGGGGCGGGGCTGCCACCTGGCTCACAGGCGCTGAGGGAGCCGGGCGAGGGGCCCAGCCACGATGAATCGCCCCAAGGACAGGATGGTGGAGCAGGTGAGGGGGCAGCACCAGGCCAAGGCAGGGTGCCAGGCAGGGCTGCAGGGCTTCGAGGCTGGGGGGCACAAGCTGGGGCTGTGAGGCTGGGGGCGCGAGCTAAGGAACGATCTCCGCAGACCACCCTGAGGGACTCCATCCGTGCACGAATTCATGCACCAGGCCTCACACACACACAAAAGACATGCTCTGGGAATAATACATACACGGTAGTATTATTTAAACCAAAACTATTCAAATGTCCATAAATAGCAGAATGGATAAATTGTGAAATATTCACAAAATGGAATAATAAACATCAATGAAAATGAACAAAGTGCAACAACATGAAGCAATAGGATGACACTCAATCACAATGTTGAGCAAAATAAACCAGACTCAAAAGTACATATGCTTTGATTTCACTTCTTTATACCTATTGAGATTAATATAAGGATATATTACCTATTGCTGGATATAGATAACCATAACCATGTGGCTAGATATATGTTCTGTGTGTTTGTAAAACATATATGTATGTATTCTCCCATCCCCTCTTCTGGGCAAAGAAGGAAGAAAAGACTTCTGCTCTTTTCTTCACATTCCCTCCTTGAAACACAGGCTTATGAATTCAAGAGTCTGACCTCCCCACTGGCTATGTTTCAGTCCAAGTTTATCCTGTTAAATACAAGACATCAGGCTCAAAATGGAATCACTTATGCTAAGCCTCACATCATCAAACAGACTCAATTCAATTACAGTTTCAGCTCCCCCAGAAATGAAATCTTAAACCAGTGAATCAGGAATCATCTGATCAGCACTATAGTCTGCCTCATAGATCTTTGCCATCCCCGTATAGGGAAGTAACCTTGCATTAGCCAACCCATGTTTTTACAGTATAACTTCCTGCTCCTGAACCCTTTTGCCTATAAAAGTCTTTCCTTTTGTACAGTTACTTGGAGCACCTTTCTTTCTGCCACTCTGAATGCTGCAAGGTTTGAAATGATTTCTGCTTAAATAAAGTCTTAAAAATTTTAATATGCCTCAGGTTATCTTTTAACATCCCTAAAGCTGAATAATGAAACTTCCAAAGTCCATGAATTGAGGCTAATATCAGAAAGAAAACTGGTTCATCATTTTTTCAACCTGCCATTATGTATAGCATAAAACTACTATGGTAGTTGTTGTTTTTTAATTCATCTTCCTTCCATTAAAAAAAAAAATCCAACTACCAACTTCACATAATAAATTTAGGATTTCAATAAAAAAATTCAGTTTTCCAATAAGATACTTTCAGATTTTTAATATAAATATGTAGGTAAAATTATATAAATCAATGTAGGTAAAATTAGGCCTAATTTAAGTTTGTAATTTATAAATTCAGATAGCAGGACAACTTGATTTTCTTGGGCATGAATTCCTCTTCCTCAGGCATTCCCTTATTTTACACATGGAAGCAGAAAGCACAATAATGGAAAGAGGAAGCTGTATATTTTTCATTAACCTGTTCAAGCTGGAGTAAGGCAGTTCTCACTGGTTATAACTATTACAATGATAAAAAGCAAGCTGAGGGCTAATTACTAAGCGCAACTCAGATGCCAAGTGAAGAACAATCCAGACCATCCCACTTTAGTCATTCCAAATTTTAAGGTGACACCCATTACCAGATCCAGGTACACATTTAGTTTTTTTAAGAGACAAGCTAATTTACAGAAAAATTCTCAGAAAATTATTAAAAACATTTCCTTTTCAAAAATGTTACTTTAGCCCTAGCTGGTTTGGCTCAGTGGATAGAGTGTCAGCCTGCGGACTGAAGGGTCTCAGGTTCGATTCCAGTCAAGGGCATATGCCTAGGTTGCAGGCTCAATCCCCGGTGGGGGGCATGCAGGAGGCAGCCAATCAATGATTCTCTCTCATACACTGATGTTTCTATCTCTCTCCCTCTCCCTTTCCCTTCCTCTCTGAAATCAATAAAAATATATTTTTAAAAAATGTTACTTTAAACTTATGTTGAACAAAAAAGATGTAAAGCACTGGTTAAAATGTTTTAAAAAGTGGAGTTTTACAAATACACAGATATCCTATAGCACCATTTGAATTCTACCCATGTGAATTTAGTACCTATTCAAAAGTTAAAATAAATTAAAATATAAAAATAAAATGCCATTAGCCCTAGCCTGTTTGGTTCAGTAGATAGAGTGTTGGCCTGTGGACGGAAGGGTCCCAGGTTCAATTCCAGTCAAGGGCACATGCCTGGGTTGCGGGCTCAATCCCTGGTAGGGAGCATGCAGGAGGCAGCCGATCAATGATTCTCTTTCGTCACTGATGTTTCTATGTCTCTCCTTCTCCCTTCCTCTCTCTGAAATCAATAAAAACATATTTTTTAAAAAATCAAAATAAAATGCCATCAGAAGAAGAATTAAATGAGTCTGTTTCTTTTGTTGTCTCTAAAACACGACAGAAATATACAGAGTTCAATAATTTCTTTCTTTCAAAGTTTCATTAATGGATGATTAAATTTAACATAATATAGAGATTTGAAATGTTGGCATGTTACATCAAAACCACTCAGAAACATCTAAGGCATTAGGCACAACCATTAGATCTGTTAAAAGTCATTAACCAAAACATATTACCCCACAGACAACAATAAAAATAAAAATGTTATGAGAAATCAAACTGTTTGGGGGCAAGAGCAGGTTGATTTAAGTCTCTTCCTCCACCCCACACCTGTTGTCAGAATCAGATATTAGAGATTGAGATTGGGGTGGGAAGATAAGCTTCTTTTAAGACCCAAGAACTAACTCTTTCCCACCCCCCACCCCCTTACTGCTAATTTTGAGTGACATGAGTTTATGCAAACATACAAGGTTTCAAATGAAAATTTGCAGCCTACATTTCAAAATCTGTTAGTGAATGTGTATGTGTGAGTAGTTCAGGAATTTAGACAGACATTTATTTTTTGTTTGTTTATTAGGGGATGGCAGGGCATCACAGGTAAAGCCAAAAGTTGATTAAGTTGTACTCTCAAAGAACACCAAATAGTACAGCTCAGCAGCAAGGAAGGACATACTTCCCTACTAAAGAAAGATCAATACTTCTAAAAAGAACAAATGGTAAAAGATAAAATGAGATTTCCAGGGTGATAATTTGTACTAATCTCTCAAGATCTAATAAACAATATGTCTAGGTAAGAAAAATAAAAGTTTAAAAATGATAGAGTAATAAAGATAAAAATGTAGGAAAGAAGAATAACAGTGAGAGAAAAAACACACATCTACTAGTATATATATAAAAGCCTAAGTAACTATTGCAACTGAACAACTGGAATGATCAGTTGACCAGTCGCTATGATGCACACTGACCAACCAGGGGGCAGACACTCAATGCAGGAGCTGCCCCTTGGTAGTCAGTGAACGCCCACAGCCAGCCTCCTGCGCCCCCCCACCCCCCGCTGGTCAAACTTCCGGGTCCCCGCCTCGCGCGGCTGGCAAACTCC